>NW_016914555.1:160604-181591 GCF_001483705.2 Eufriesea mexicana
TTTTTAACCCTTTTCGGCCGATGTCCCCGCAGCAGGGACATTCGCAAGTCGAAAAATACAGAAAACTACAGAAAATTAGAAAAATTAAAAATTTTGTATTTTTACGTATTATAAGTAGTATTAAACACAACAAATTAGTTTCAACAAATTCTGTGCGTTTTAATATCCATATATTGATTTTAAATCCTGTACAGAAAAATAACTGCAAAAGGCTAAATTTGCTCTATTGAAATCTGCCAACCACAAAGGGTTAATAAAATTACAATTAAAATTAGAATTTCGTTCAATTACTCTTTGCATGTATTATACTACGTTGCATACTATAGTGTGTTCTTTAGTTGAACTAAGAAAACATACATAGTATTCTGTATTATGTCATTTCATTCGAAGATCAGAAATTCTTTGCAAAGTAAACAGCAACGGTATTCGAAAACGAAACAAAATAAACTAATACCTGAATTTCATTCTTAATGTTCACATTCTACTTTACGACAGTAGCAACTTCGAAACTGAATGAATTTTTCTGTTGAAAAGATCCAGGTGTTCGAAACCACTTTATATTTTTATTACGAAAAAATTCGACATATTTTTTTTTTTTTTTTTTTTTATAGTTTGATACCTATTTCTTTACATAAATTTATCGTTATATATTTTGACTTAGAATATTTTATATATAATTCGTACCTTTCGTTTTATTTGAGTGTTTACGTTTCCTCTTCGTGGTTGTTGGCAACGTCAAACTTAACCTTTAAAAATTCTTCAAATTATGTATTATCAAAACGATGCATCGTGGTACTCGAATTGTATATTTATAGGATTTATTTATAATTGAATATATTCACAGGCACGTTATTATCTTCGAGGAGTAAGCGATATTTTAATTTTGTTTTCATCGCTAGTAAAACGTTTAGGATGTTTTCACGTTGATATATGTAAGTACACTGATGCACGTCACGTGTGTACACAATCACGTGATGTTTTTTCCACAGTCGATACAGAAGAATCAGTCAATCGGTAAAGAAGTTCACTATAGTTCAAATTACGTGCACTATCATTTATGCTAATATGCGTACCTTCTGACATAGTATTTGAATCACTATTTCTGTGTAGGTATACAAGCGGGTTAATCATTTCTTCTACAGATGTCTCCATACATGCGATTAATGACTAAATTACTTTTCATTTTCGTTTATATTTCAAATTACGCGGTGATGTTTATTCACCTGATTATATTATAGTTCTTCTTCACATTAGCTTTTAATTTCGAGCATTTTTATATTGATTTTCATTATAAATTGGTTAAGTAAAAATTTTTGTAATTTCAATAATGTGAAATATAATGAATAATGTTGTGTATTGTAGAAGTTAATATTTATATTTTACATATAATAATTAACGTTTCAAAATTTTAGAAATTTGATGCTAATTCTAGATAACAATTAATGTTGAACATACAAGCTTATCATTTTAAACACTTCTTTCAACGTTAATCTGTTTCCACTTATAGTTAAATTTTTATTTTTTTTTATAAATTAATTTGTAGAAAATTTGTAACAAAATTTTATTTGTATGCAAACTAAGCATAATCATGATTCAAATTTTAGAGAGTAATTTATTATAAATAAAGTTTATTCAGTAAATAATTGAACTATGCTAAATTTCTTTTTATTTGTTTATTACTTTATTTACAAATTTAATCATTATTTCTTTTTTTATTTATTGATAAAACTTATTATTTTTCATTTACTGATTGAACACAATTTAAGATTGAATTAATATATTGGTTGGAATTAATTAAATCCAATAATAATAAATTACTTTTCTTCAATTAAAATATTTTATTACGTTAGATACACAATTCTTACTAACTCTTACTAATATATGATATATGAAAATAAATATATATTTGCTGCATTTTTATACCCATTTAGAGATCTATTTAGAGATGTTAGTACTTTCTACAGTATTTTATAAAAGATCCAATAGCCTCTCATTATGTAAATAGAAATAGAAATAACCAGAATTTAATAGGAAACACAAAATTTTCACATTCATTTTTTAAAATTTTTAATAGTACATATGATAACTTTTTTAAATTAATTAATCTTAAGAAGGAAAAACATTACTTATATTTTGAAAATCATACATAAAAGGAATTACAAATTTTACATTTAATAAATAATTGATACAATCTTGCTTATTTTTATCTGCTATAATATTCGTTTATAAATCATACTATGATTTATTAAAATTTATTAAATTTATTAAAGAGACAATTTCATGAAGTGGGGAACTTTCATATCACTCACACTCCTCTGCCAAATTATAACGAAATAAAACACAATTTTCTTCTTTAAAAATAACATTATTATTATTAGTCCAGATAAATTTATCACCAGCAAATATGTAGCGGATTATTTGAAATGATTTATTAAAATTTATTAAATTTATTAAAAAGACAATTTCATGGACTGAAGAACTTTCATATCACTCACACACCTCTACCAAATTATAACTAAATAAAAAACAATTTTCTTCTTTAAAAATAATATTATTATTATTAGTCAAGATAAGTTTATCACCAGCAAATATATAATCGATCATTTGAAATGATTTATCAAAATTTATTAAATTTATTAAAAAGACTATTTCATGGATTAAAGAACTTTCATATTAGTCATACCTCTACCAAATTATAACGAAATAATAAACAATTTTCTGCTTTAAAAATAACATTATTATTATTAGTCCAGATAACTTTATCACCAGCAAATATATAGCGGATCATTTGAAATGATTTTTCAAAATTTATTAAATTTATTAAAAAGACAATTTCATGGGCCAAAGAACTTTCACAGTCAAGATAAATTTATCACCAGCAAATATATAGCGAATCATTTGAAATTATTGAACAAAATTTATTAAATTTATTAAAAAGACAATTTCATGGGCTAAAGAACTTTCACAGTCAAGATAAATTTATCACCAGCAAATATATAGCGGATCATTTGAAATGATTTTTCAAAATTTATTAAATTTATTAAAAAGACAATTTCATGGGCTAAAGAACTTTCACAGTCAAGATAAATTTATCACCAGCAAATATATAGCGAATCATTTGAAATTATTGAACAAAATTTATTAAATTTATTAAAAAGACAATTTCATGGGCTAAAGAACTTTCACAGTCAAGATAAATTTATCACCAGCAAATATATAGCGGATCATTTGAAATGATTTTTCAAAATTTATTAAATTTATTAAAAAGACAATTTCATGGGCTAAAGAACTTTCACAGTCAAGATAAATTTATCACCAGCAAATATATAGCGGATCATCTGAAATGACTGCTCTTTTCTGTTTTACCACTATGCTGGTCACAATGAGACACGTGTACCGCAGGATACCGGGGTAACAGGATAACAGTATGCCGAGAGATACTGGGCGTTCCGTGACGAAATTCAGCGTGTATTTGTATTTTGTTCACGAAGATGTAATGCGAGAAATAAAGCAGGACATTAAAAGAAACTAACCATCGCATAAACTTGCGCGACAAGTTTCGTTCACACGACACTGACAACCTCTCATCAAGTTCAATGTGGAATTAAAAATACCTAAACTCTCGTACGTGCCTCTGTGCTTTGTTTTTCGATACAGCCATGGTTTCCTTGCCTCGCGATTTTCCTGTAACCCGAATTCTCGGTAAATTATCACGAAGGCGATTTAATTTCCTTTTAACAAAGCGTATCCTTATCTCTAATGTAACACATTATTCCGTATGTTTATTTTCCAACGTCCATCCAGGAACTTCAACTTCTCCCACTGTGTCAGAGAAAATTAAATGAATCATGCCGTAGAAACGCACGTATCGCGTAAATTCCTTTTGCATTTGCTTGTCATCGCGCAGGGCGTGGAAATCTGCGTGCTGATTGTTCACAACGTGTAAATGGTATACACTTTTGTGGCAATTGTAAGACTCTACAATATATATAGCCACCTAGGCAGACCTTGAACCAAGGAAACAGGTTGTATAATATATATTAGAATATAAATCGTATATAAACAGAGCTATTACTTAATCAAATTGCTGCTGACTTCATCCGAGCATATTTGCACTCTTGAATAATTCTGCACTTTAGGTGTCTCTGGTTAAGTTTCATATTGTTACAGTTGATAATTTACTAGGCACTAGTAATAAGCAACAGCAGAATAACAGGGTCATGTAGTAGAAAATGTAAGTTTATTGAAATGCACAAACAAAATATATATGTATACAGAGGATGAAGAAAAACTCTAGAGAAGTCGAAGCACACGCAGTTGCTCTCTCAGAAGACTCTCTAGCGACTAACTGGCACACAGATGACAGAAAAACATTTTGGGCGACAGTTGCCATTTCCGTACTCAGGTAGGATCATAAAATGAGTTAAATAATCAAATGAGTTGTATAAATAAGACCTAAATCGTTCTCAACGATAGTACTGATATGTACAATTAGTGCATCAAAATTTTTGATGTGTCTTTTCTTACCTTTTATTGATTCGTATTGATTGCATATTCTTATGAAGATTCGAATTTTACATTTTCCACGTGTTTCTGTTGTCCATTTATCTCGTGAGTCATTCCTCGTAATAATGACTCACACGTGTACGTTATCGTATGGATACATACTTGAATCTGCTTCATCCTAATCTAATTCGGTGGTATTTTCTTATTGCATATCATTGTAACATTTACAACGATTGGTATAATTCCATAATTGATTCCTAAATCCTATTACTACATTATTTTATTTTACTTTAATCAAATAATTGTATTATGAACAATATATGATAAAGTTAGGTTAGGGGTACATACACATAATGGAAGTATTTTGATCAAAGGACAGAATAAAATAAAAATTCTTTTATTATAGAAATATAACAATAAATTTTATAAGCGTATAGTAGGTGTTAATTGGTATAATCCCATAATTGATTGCTGAATCCTATTACTACATTATTTTATTTTACTTTAATCAAACAATGGTATTACGAACAATATATGGTAGAATTAGGTTAGGGTTACATATACAAAATGAAAGTATTTTGACCAAAGATAATGACGAATAAAATAAAAATTCTTTTATTATAGAAATATATATAACAATAAACTGTATACGTGTATAGTAGGTTGGCATGTAAATGGGTTAATTTGTTCATCTATTACAACAGTAGAATTGAATTTGATCCTCTTATCTATCTTAACTTACAAATTTCTAGAAATTTCAAGTTAATTCCAATTTAATTTACATTCACATGTCGATATCAGCTTATGCTGAATATCTAATCCTATTATCATACGTTTCTTCATTCTATTCGGTACTTCTTCAATATACTACTTACTTCCTAACCCTTCCATTCCAATCGGAATCATACATGTACTCGAAATGCATCGTATTCGCTATTCATTTGCACGTCAATTTATAATAGACACGTTCTACTACGCAAAGGCAGCAAGCCAGCACACGATTTCATACTAATCGGTCAATTCAACAAACAACCGAGGGAATGGCAGACTATTGAATTTGATCCTCTTATATATCTTAATTTACAGATCTCTAGAAATTTCGAGTTAATTCCAATATAATTTACATTCACGTGCCAATATTAATTTATATTTAATATCTAATCCTATTATTAGACGTTTCTTTATTTCATTCGGTGCTTCCTTAATATATCACTTACTTCCTAACCTTCAATTCCATTAAATATCATACGTATACGTAAAATGTATCGCATTCACTATTCGTTTACCCGTCAATTTATAATACACACGTTCTACTACTCAAAGGCAGCGAACTACCACACGCTTTCGTACTAATCGGTCAGTTCAACAAACAATCGAGGGAATGACAGACTAAACACGCGTAAGAATCTGCGTCAAACCCTAGACGTTCCGCAATGAAGATAAACTGTGCGCGGCGAGACGAGCGACAACGCGTAATGGCGGCCAGGAGGCACGGTTTAGGTTATTAGTGCATAGAGAGGGCATCGATGAACTGCACGGATAGCTGACAAGCGCGAATACCGTAGCGCCCTCGCGCCAACGTAACGAATCAAGCAGCCGACACTCATGGTCAGCAGGCCAAGGTCAGCGGTCTTTGCCGCGTTGTCGGATGGCGGGACAGAGAGAGGAAGAGAGAAAAGGACGGAGAAAGGGGAGGGAGAAAGAGCGAGTGACGAAGCGGGACGACACATAAGCGCGAGACACGCGTCGTGTGCACACGTACACGATGCGCGGCGGGCGTGTGGGTGTGGCGGGGCACGGTTGAGCACGCACATGCGCACAAGCGCGGCCTTAAACTTTTCGCACGCACGATTCCTCCGTGTGTCACTGACCACATGTTGCGCGCCAGTACACACGAGCGCGCGCACCCACGTGTGCGAGTCTGTTCCACCGCGCTCGTGTCGCGAGTGAATAATGCGCGCTCCGCCTTAGTGGCCGCGTATCCATGATGTTGGTCATTATTTAGGAAAAGGGGGTCTCGCCGATTTTCACGATTTTTGAATATGCTGTAGAAATTAATATTTTCAGCAACTTTTTCATAAGTATGTAATTGCCGCTCGGTGTCAGTTTCCGAGATTTTTGCGAAAAATTATTGCTAGTACTATAGTGAATATTGCTTATAGCTACTAACTAGTACGTGCCTGTGGCAACGTGTGTACGAGCGTCGAGTCGTCGATTGTTTATGGTTTCTATAAATATATCGAGACGATCGGTATATGGACGGGTATAACGGGTGTACTTATAAATTCGATTGAGTCGATTTGAATAAAAAAAGACTAATCCTAACCTTACTTAAACTTAACTATTTTAGTTTTTGACTGATTAATTTAAGGGGGCACCCTAGTAACTAACTAATTTAAGGGGGGATTCTAGTCACTAAGTAATTTAAGGGGGAATACTAGTCACTAACTAATTTAGGGGGAATTCTAGTAACTAACTAACTAATTTAAGGGGGGATTCCAGTAACTAACTAATTTAAGGGGGGATCCTAGTAACTAACTAACTAATTTAAGGAAAGATCCTAATAAGTAATTAATTAATTTAAAGGGGATCCTAGTAACTAACTAACTACTTTAAGGGGGAACCTAATAACTGACTAATTAATTTAAGGGTGGATCCTAGTAACTAACTAACTAATTTAAGGGAGGATTCTAATAAGTAATTAATTAATTTAAAGGGGATCCTAGTAACTAACTAACTAATTTAAGGGGAATTCTAGTAACTAACCAACTAATTTAAGGGGGGATTCCAGTAACTAACTAATTTAAGGGGGGATCCTAGTAACTAACTAACTCATTTAAGGGGGATCCTAGTAACTAACTAACTCATTTAAGGGGGGATCCTAGCGTAGAATGCTGAAAATGTGCGAATTATTGGAAATTTTTTCCCGACGAAAGTATTTACTTGATCATTCTAAAAAGTATTATGTTTTATCAAGTAACTACGAGAGTATAAGAAGAATTTCTTTTAAATTTTAAAATATGTTGCAATTTTGAATTATAAGAACGTTTGTGTAGCGCCTCCATAACAAGATCTAAAATTGGCGGGAGCTCTAGGTTCTCCCATATTTGACCCCCCTTATTTAACCTCCCTTATTATTCTTAAATAATATATATTATTATTATTATTATTCTTGCAAATATTATTTTATTCTGATACGTGTATTGGTTATGTTTTTAGGAATTTCCAGTCGTCTGAAATAGTATATGCGTGTCCATGAGGAAACAGTTCAAGTTTCGAATATGTTCCTCGTGTTTCTGGTAAAAGGGAACTTAAATTACTATTATTATTAAATTACTTTAACTTATCGGAATGGAGAATATTCGTATTTCTACAATTATCATATTCAAATATTAATTAGTCAAATATTCACTGACAGTACATAGAAAAATAGAAATAACTTGTATATAAGCAAACTCGAATGTTTAACGATTGATTTTAAGGAAATAAAATATTTTTAAAAATGTTTCTAATTTTTGTGTGCTTTGAAAAAAAGTTACAGATTTCAGATATTTTATTTTTATAGTCACTTAATATTCAGATAGAAACGTGAGTATATACCTATTTATCTTCGATTATAGATACCACTTCAATTATTATTATTCAGGTATAGTATATTCAGCCACACATCAAGGTCAGTAGTTCTATCGAATAAACCTTAACGTAGGTCTCAAGAAATCGATTCCTGTATAAAGACAATTTATGACCAAAACGTTTATGCGTACATTGACGCAAATTATGGGGAAATTCCACGATATGGGTACAGAATTTCGTAAATTTCTGAAAATAAAATACTTCAAAGTATTCCTACGAATTTACGACCCTAAAGCGCGGTCTTTATTCGGTGGTAATTGCGAAATAGTAATAACTCGAATCATTTTATGCAATATTATTTGATCGAATGACGTAAATACAAATACAAGCGACGTACGTCATCGTATATATTCATCGTTCATACACACATCGTATATCATTTAGATAATTGTAAATGAAAGTAAGATTATATATCGCTCGTTGAGTAAATGGCAGCAAGTGCCTTTTTACGAACGAAAGAAACGAATAGATTATACTACAGATAAATACACACTAGTTCTTTTTATGTAGCATATTTCATAATCTCGAGATACATAAATATTAGATTTCTATTCGAATTTGTGCAACGCTAAAAAAATACCAAAATTAGTAAATAATATTTATTTATTTATATATATTAATATTTATAATATATATTTATTTATTATTTTTTCAAAAATTATACAAATGTACTACCTGAAAAGTACTTGAAGCTACAGCAGGAAATGATGTTGACAAAAGATATAATTGGACTGAAAATATTTTCCAGATTTTTTAACGTTTATAATTATTCCGCAATAGTTCAAGTTATTTCATACAATTTGGCGGAAAATATTGATTATGATGTTTTCTATTTTATTTTACGCAATCATGGTGAAATAGAATTCTTAAAAATGACGTTGATAAAAATTATAATAATTAATTAAAGTATTAATTAATTAAGGATTGAAAGAATTTTCCAAATTTGTTGACATTTATGATTATTCAATAATAATACAAGTAATTTCATACACTTTGAAGGAATGTATTAATTATGATGTGTCCTATTTTATTTTATGCAATTAGGATGAAATGGAACGTTTTGATCATTTTTATTAATATATAAAATGAGGATTTTGAGGAATAAATTATCAGCCTCAGACTTACTGTAATACCAACTGGAATGATTTCCTACGTCACAGACAAACAAAATATTCCATAAGGCATGAGGAAGCCTAATTACGTAAAGGCGTGAATAATGCCGTAAAATTATACGTGTATGTACTCATCTGTACACGTAAACGTCTCAAAGGAAACTTTCGCGAAGCATCACATATTTCTATCGCTGTTACATCCTTTAAATTGGCTTAATCATATAGGAACAATTCTCCAAGTTATAATTAAAATTTGAAAAAAAAACGTATGCATTTAAACGACAAAGATTTAATTCGGCAATTAAATTTTCCATTAGAAATAAATATTAAAAATCAATCTGTAATATGAAATATTATATACCGTGTATACTGAATTCATCTAATCGTACAAAAGTCATCTAATGATGTCACATGCATATTATTACATATTTTAATAATAATAATAATAGTAATAATAATAGTAACAACAACAACAACATCATCATCAACAACAACAACAACAACTAAACAAAATATATAAGTATAGGAAACAGATATATAACAAGAACAACAACAACCGCAATAACAATAACAGCGGAAACAACAACAGCAATAATAATAATAATAACTAAATAAAATATATAAGCATAGAAAACAGATATATAACAACAATAACAGCAATAATAATAATAATAACTAAATAAAATTTATAAGTATAGAAAACAGACATATAACAACAACAACAACAACAACAATAGTAATAGCTAAATAAAATATATAGGTATAGGAAACAGATAGATATATACATATATTCCTTTCCTCTTAATATTATAATGATAAATTTTTATCCACGTTTAATTAATGGAATACTTAAATAACATGTAATAAAATGCAGTAGTGCATATGCAAAGTAGTAGCAAGTAGAGCATCAGTAAAATGCAATGAAATATATTGAAATAAAAAATAAAAGTTGCAGTACAAATGATACCAAATAATAGAAATTTTATATTGCCCTCGTGTAACACAAAGCAAAGCAATTCTTCTGACGCATAAAATACTAATTACTGTCAACAAGCAATTATACTCCGGGGATCATAAAGCAATCATAAAAATGTCTCGGTTCTTGTACATTTTCCCATTATGCTCATTGGTGCGTTGAAAATAATGCTGGCTGAAAACATTTTTCTGCCATGAATGGAGTAGTTTTCTATCGGCGAAGGCCAATATTACTTACGAGTTCTAGGTACCAACTACCATGACGTTTGAAAACGTGACTTTGACATCATCAAAATTTCCACAAGAACAAACGAAGACGTAAGAAAGATTTGATCAAGAGTTCCTAGAGACGCGGCACTTCCAGATCAGGATCGCGTTACGTGGCTTCCTATGGATCTTCCATTCATAGATACTTCGCCAACAGAATGAAATTCTTTCCATGTTACGTGTAAAGATGTAACGGACGGTTGTATGAAACTACAGCCCATTGAAAATCAGGTTAACAGGTATATTTGAAGCGAAGTTACATTTACCTTAGCGCCATTTACGACACGTGTGTAGAATTAATGAAAATAAGAGATATCCCCGTGAGAATGCCTGAATTTTTTTGATAACAGGTTGTACGCGATACTTTCGAACATACTTTTCCCGGCAAAAGATTAAAAAATTATTCGAATTACCTGGTAATCGAATAAATAATTTCCTTTTTATTCACATTCAAAAAAGTGACATTATTTATTCAAGTAACCAATATTATGCAATTTATATAGAAATCTTGATTTGAATTTTTTATTATTCAAATATGAATTAGTATCACTGAACGTAATTATCTGGTAACCGAATAAATAATGTTGTTCTTATTCACATTTAAAGTTATTTATTATTCAGGTACCCAAAATTAATTGAAATTAATTATTATTAATAAAATTAATTATTTATTCAGGCACCCAATATCTTGCAATTTATAAAGAAACTTTTATTTAAATTTTTCATTGTTCAAATATAAATTAGTATTACCGAACGTAAGTACCTGGTAATCGAATAAATAATTCCTTTTTAATTCGCATTTCAAAAAGTGACATTATTTATTCAGGTACCCAATATTCTGCAATTTATACAGAAATTTTTATTTAAACTTGTTATTATTCAAATATAAATTAGTATTACTGAACGTAATTAATTACCAGGAAAATTTTTAATTTATAAAATTAAAAAATAATAATAAATTTTTACATGATATATTTTTAGAATAAATTTAGGGGTCTAGTAAATTAATGGAATTTACAGTAATTATTAAACAGTGTTATTTGATGTTACACTTTTATCGCAGGTTTAGGATTCGGATGTCCATTTCTTTTGTAAGTTGATGTAAAAAGTTGGTCAGTGTACGAATTTGGAAATCAATGATTCATATTGGCCTTATTACGTTGCACTTTCACTCATTCGCAACTGTCTCCACTTTCTCGCTGAAAGTGGCGTTGCAACGATTCTCTCGTGTCGTATCCTGAAAACGGCACCCAGTGACGTCACATTTACTCTTTGCGCGTAATGAAACATTTTCCGGACTGTGTCGAAAATCTGGAATCTCTATCAACGTCAAGCATTCGATTTATCCTGTTAAGAAATCCAAGTTTTCGCTATAGAAATCTTTCAGATTCATACGACATTTGGCGCGTATGGGATTTCCAGAAAGATTCCATTTTTCCTTTACAGCGTTTCGTGACGAGGAAGAAACCATTTTTATTTTTGTTGTCCACGTACAATGAAATTATTATAATCCATTGGGATACATATAGATACATGATATACCTACATAATTGCTTCTGGTGATTGGTTTAAAATTGTTCTTCATAATTATAAAATAATTTTAGCAAAATTTATAACAGTATTTATATCTCTATTATTTTATAATTACAAATTTTGAAATTATGTAAAATTTTATAATTATAATTTATAAATTATACTATTTATTTATTACTAGTAACTATTTGTTTATTACACTACTTATTATTATACCTAAGTTGTTATCCAATAAATTTATATCGTTTTAGTTTATAAATTATACTATTTATTTATTACCATAACTATTTATTTATTATACTATTTATTATTCTACCTACGTTCTTATCCAGTAAATTTACATTGTTTTAATATTATTTTATATAATATAACTCTATTTGTATATTATTATTAGTATTTTAGTATTTTAGTATATTAGTATTTTTTAATTTTATCGTCTACGTACAATGAAATTATAATCCTTTGGGATACATATAGATACATGATGTACCTACATAATTGCTTTTAACTGTTCTTGATAATTTCAAAGCTTTGAAACTGTTCTTGATAATTTTGAAATAACTTTTAGCAAAATTTATAATACTATTTATATCTCTATTATTTTATAATTATAAATTCTACTGTTATTTATTATTAAACTATTTATTTGTTACTATTAACTATTTATTTATTACTATAATTATTTATTTATTATACTATTTATTATTATATCTTCGTTGTTGTTTAGCAAATTTATATTGTTTTAATATTATTTTTTATTCTTCTGCTTTAATATTCATTTACTATAGTATTATACTGTATTATTATATTTTTACTATTATTTAATAGATTTATATTGTAAAATTACTATTTTATATAGTACAATTAGGTACGTTATATTTTATAATTATACTTATGTTATACGAAACAGTAAATTATTATTACATATTACTATTTTAAAATCGTATGCTTTTAATGATAATATTTCTAGTAGAAATCGTACATACCCAGTTACGTTTAATAAAACCAGTTGAAATTTATACTAGAGTCGAATACTTAGTTTTGAGCTACGCAGTTTCTCCGTATGAAATAAGTCAAAATTATGGAATCATACCCAAGAAGAACGACTTTGAATATTAGCCGAGTACGTATGCACTTAATTGACATTGAGCATAACAGATTCCTCTGCAGATATTCCACGATAAATTGCCGCGTAAAAGTATTATATCCATGTCGATAACTCGAAAACCCATTTCTTAACTCATACAAGCTCACACAAATAGTAAAATTTCAAAGCTAAAAACATAGTATAAAACAAAACCAGATCACAGCTCTAATTACCCAAAAATTTCTCTTTCATCGTCCAATAGTAACACTTTATACTCGAAAATATTTTTCCTATAAGAATTCTTATGGGGACCAATTCGAAACCTTGTTACTACGAAGTCGAAATGATTTCTGCCAACAATATGAAAAATAATCATTCGTAAATTAATTTATAGTCACTATTATTATATTATTAAAATATTATTTTAATTTTAGGAATAATAAATATGGTGACTGGCAGTCGTTTTTCGAGTACAAAAGTTAATACAGAATAAATAAACAACTGGCAAAACTTACGAAACGGAACAATCATTTGCCAACATTTGTTATGAAATAGGTACTCACAGAATTTTATCCAAAATGAAAAATAAAAAAAGAAATTAAAAAGTGAATTTCTCCATTTTTAATGCAATTTTTGCGAGAATATAAAACACAATAAATAATATATACAATTCTTTTTTAATGGAATACTACTTTCAGCAGATAAAATCAACGATTAAATTTCCAATCTAATTTTCACCTTCTTAAATATAATTTTGTAAGCCTATAAAATATAACGAAACTTTTTACACAAGAAATTTAATTTAATTTTTTAAATCTCTCTATATTGAGAAAAATATAGAGAAGAGAAAGAAAATAAAAATAGAGAAGAAAAATGTAACGAATCTTCTTATACAAGAAATGTTTAATTTCTTTAATCTTTCTATATCGTGAAAAACACGAAGAAGAGAAAGAAAATAAAAATAGAGAAGAAAAAGAAAATAAGAAGATAAATAAGAAAATTCAGAAACTTTGGAGGTCCATTTTATACATAACATTCTGAAAGAAGTTCCAAAATAAAAATTACACTGAGAGCAGAGAAGATCCTGAAACTTTGGGAATTAATTTACAAAATCAAATTACTTTACATAAAACTCGTAACACAAAACATATGCATAAACTTTCATTAAAATCAGAATTTTTCAACTACATGAATTTTCCTATAATATATTACACTAATACATGCCTCACTCCCTATTTATAAATTAGTCATAGTAAACAAAAACTCAACGTCAAACCAAGAATTAAAAAATCGTTCATCAATCAACACTAAACCCATCACATCCGGTCAAATTGATCGATGCACCAAAAATGACGGAATTCCTTATATCCAAAAATCGAATAATCCGAATAAAACAAACTATTGAAAAATTGATCACACTTGTATCAAAAGACAAGTCACGTGATCGAGTGAGCAAAACGATGACATCAAATACGAAATTTTCGATCAAAAATTTAACCCTTTGCAGCCGGGACATTCGCAAGTGGAAAAAATACAGAGAACTACAGAAAATTAGAGAAATTAAAAATTTTGTATTTCTATAAAATGTCTTTCACTGTAACACGGTTCATAAATTGCGGGAACCCTCCTACAACACGGCATCCTATAACACGATAAGAAAATTGCAAAAGCTTTTGTACAATACTGTACTTCTACATAAGCAGTGATGACAAAGAAATTTGTTAAATTAAAGTTACGTTAAATTAAAATAATATTTTTCTCTTTTTTTCTCTTTAGTAAGTTTTCGGAACGCAACCCCTCTTTTACTGACTCTGGGTCTCGTATAACACGGTTTCATACGACATGGAATTTTCTATGAACCTATCTACCGTGTTATAGGAGGGTTACCTGTATTATAATTAGCATTAAGCACAAATCAGTTTCAACAAATTCTGTGCGCTTTAATATCCATATATCGACTTTAAATCCTGTACGGAAAAGTAACTGCGAAACGCTAAATTTGCCTAAATCTGTGAATCGCAAAGTGTTAAAAATAGTAATATTAAAAATAGTAAGAATAGTAGGTTCAGGAAAATTAAAACAGGAAGAACAGAACGTAATGAAAATACCACACGATGCAGGAGAGTACGCGTATGTAAGAAATAAATGGCGGATATTAAAAGAAAGAAATAACTTGGGACTTAATGCCTAGTCATGGTTACAATGTCGTAGGAACGGTGAAGGAATCAGATGCTGAATACTAAATCCCGGCGCGGTCCGCGCTCGATCTCCGCAGCGTTCATAGGAGGATCTAGAAATCGATCGAGCGAGCTAACGGTTGGAATTACCGGCGTGCATTCGTTGTGCAATCTCCTTGACGTCACTCGGTCGTTACACTTGCTGCGACTGATTCATACGCGTCATGGCATAGCACCGTGTACTCTCTTCCCTCGCGTTGCACGGATCTCGCGCGAGCGCTTCCTGTATCGATCGCCGATTTATTTCGTTTTTCGACCCAGCTCCGCTTCCGCCTAACCGGAATGCAGCGGAAATAGAATCCCCGAGACCGTCAATGGGGTAATAATTGATTAACGCTCTACAGCTGCCGAGATTTAACGAGAGCAGTTAAATATACTTTGAACGAGTGACGATAATTGTAATTGCTGCGTGAGGCGAAAATAGATACGCGTAAATGCACTCTTTTATAATTAGAAAATAAAATTGGGTCGTGAAAAATCTGGTATATGTTTATAAAAATTGTAAAAATAAGCCTTTCCGTTATTTTAATAATTCTAATAGCTGAATATATTACGAACCAATGGTAATCATTGCAATAATGCGATAAGGGTTAATAGATACGCGTCATTGCATTCTTATTTGATTAAAAAATCAAGTTGAACACAGCAAAAATAGGTATATGTTTAGAAAAATTGTAAAAGTAAATTTTAAAAAGTTATTTTGATCATTTTAGTGGTTCTAGTAGATAAGTATAATACGAACGAATGATAATAATTACAACGGTGTGATAAGGGTTAATAGATACGCGTAATTGAATTCTCATTTGGTTAAAAAATCAAATTGACTCGTGCAAAACCAGGTATATGTTTATAAAAATTATAAAAATAAGCCTTTTCGTTATTTTAATAATTCTAATAGCTGAATATATTACGAACCAATGGTAATCATTGCAATAATGCGATAAGGGTTAATAGATACGCGCAATTGCATTCTTATTTGATTAAAAAATCAAGTTGAACACAGCAAAAATAGGTATATGTTTAGAAAAATTGTAAAAGTAAATTTTAAAGAGTTATTTTGATCATTTTAGTGGTTCTAGTAACTAAGTATATTATGAACGAATGATAATAATTGCAATGATGGATAAGGGTTAATAGATACGCGCAATTGCATTTTTATTTGATTAAAAAATCAAATTGAGCACAGTAAAACCAGTTATATGTTTGCAGAAATTGTCAAAGTAAATCTTAAAGAGTTATTTTGGTCATTTTAATAGTTTTAGTAGCTAAGTATAATACGAACGAATGATAATAATTGCAATAATGCGATAAGGGTTAATAGATAGGCGCCATTGCATTCTTATTTGATTAAAAAATCAAATTGAACACAGCAAAACCAGGTATATGTTTATAAAAATGGTAAAAGTAAGTGTTAAAGAATTATTTTGGTCATTTTAGTAGTTCTAGTAGTTAGGTATATTATAAACAAATAATAATAATTGCAACAGTGAGATAAGGGTTAATAGATAGGCGCCATTGAATTCTCATTTGATTAAAAAATCAAATTGATCACAGCAAAATCAGATATATGTTTGCAGAAATTGTCAAAGTAAATCTTAAAGAGTAATTTTGATCCTTTTATTAGTTCTAGTAGCTAGGTATAATATAAATAAATGATAATACTTGCAGCAGTGCAATAAGGGTTAATAAATACGTGTAACTGCATCCTCATTCGATTAAAAAATCAAATTGATCCGTACAAAACCTGGTATATGTTTAGAAAAATTGTAAAAGTAAGTCTTAAAGAGTTACTTTGACCCTTTCAGTAATTCTAATAATTGAGTATATTATAAACAAATGATAATTATAAATGAATATACAGAGTATATTATACACAAATGATAATGGAAAGAATTATATATAAATAAATAAATAAATAAATAAATAATAATTGCAAGGGATAATTGAAACTTATGAGTATGAGAATACTGAGTATATTATAAACAAATCGTAATAAAAAGAATTATATATAAATAAATAATAATTGCAACGGTGTAATAAGGGTTAATAGATACGCGTAATTGAATTCTCATTTGATTAAAAAATCAAATTGGTTCGTGCAAAACCAGGTATATGTTTATAAAAATTGTAAACGTAAGTTTTAAAGAGTTATTTTGATCTTTTCAGTAGTTCAAATAGCTGAGTATATTATAAACAAATGATAATAATTAGACAGTATGATATGGATTAATAGATAAGCGCAATTGTATTTTCATTTGATTAAAAAATTAAATTGAACACAGCAAAACCAGGTATATGTTTGCAGAAATTGTCAAAGTAATTCTTAAAGAGTTATTTTGATCATTTTAGTCATTCTAGTAACTAAGTATATTATGTACAAATAATAATTGCAACGGTGTGATAGAAACAAATATTTACAGCTAAATGAAATGTGAAATTAATTTTGGCAAGCCATTGTATGTATTTCTAGAAATTATGAAACGAGTCATTTTGATACTTGCAGTTTTAAAGATGTCTTTATGGATGTGACAATTTTTAATTAACATATTGAGGAAAATATGCTTTATATATTAGGATTTCAAAAATTCGTGTAAGACAAATTATTGTGTGGTTGTAGAGATTGTTGTGGTCTGTGTTTTCGTGAGTTTTGGAGTATCCAAAATTAAATAGGCTCTTTATTTGGATTTTGGTTAAACTATGGCTCTTGACAGAGAAATGTTAATTAATTAGGTTATAATATAATAATTTAAGAAAAATAACTATAAATGTAACAAAATATATAATGTCAGGAAATATAAGAAAATGTAAAGCTTACAAGTATAAAGAAGTATAAAAATATATGAAGAAGAAAATAATGCAAGATAATATAAGAATATAAATAAATATACAGTAGGTATATAATCTCATAAATATATGTAAATATAAACAAGTATACGATTTTTAAACATTATTTCAACAATTTTTCTATTCTGTCACAAACTATAAAATTCAACTATATCGTAAACAACACAATATATTTCATATAACATAAGAAATAATATATCAAAGAATATAAAATATTCCAATTTAGAAATTTTATAAATATTTCAATAAAGAACACTGTGTTACAAATTTCGATTTTGCTATATATAGTAAAAATTGTACTATGTCTATTACACCGGATTCTAACGAAAGGTAAAGAAAATGAATTTTTAAAATAGAATGGTTGTTAGTTTTTGCAGGTGTAATGTTTATATCCGGTAAGTCAGAAAATTAAAATTAGAAACACGTATTCGTTGTGACTTTCATGAAGTAAGTGTTAAAGAACTGCAAAGCATCGTCACTGTTAGAAAGCATGTAGTCATGCTTACTTCCCATTTTAGTATTTTACAAAGATTAATTACAAATCTTTGGTTACAAAACAAAATACTTTCTCCTATCACTTTAAAATATTCCTATATATTAAATAATTCAACACGAAATTATAACAATTTCTCTATATCATTTTTTACTTCCTAAACAACAAAATTACATAATTTTTAACAAATATTAATCTACGTCAAGTTGCATATTTCTTATTTACTCTATGCAATTCAACTTGTCCCTACATAATAAATACATATATCTAATAAAATTTCTTCACAAATTATTAAAATATACAATAAATATCAGACTCTCAAAACCATGTAAATAAAAATTATTAATATACGAAATATTCTACACACTATAATAATATATTAATATTCTCTACGCACTATATTATTATCACGTAATTTAATATGTATTTATTTTAACCCTTTGCACTCGTTACAGGAAATTTTGTCGTTACAGCAAAGTATGATAGTAATTCGAAGACTTTCTGCCATAAAGTCGACAATATTTTTAAAACACTAAATAAGAAATCGTATATAAATTAAGACGTAGAATTATTTTCACACATGGAATTATTATTCCACACATCAATGGGTAATTTTAAATTTAATATATTAATTAACATCTTCAGATCTTTAGAATCTGATTGAGTGGTGATTGAGGGTCGCTCCTCTAGTGCAAATGGTTAATATATATTTTAATATTCCTTTAAATAACAAATATTTATTTACTTACTAATTTACAATCATAAATTTGTTACATAGCCTACATAATTTACCTTGTCTCTCCAAAACAATTAAATAATACCTAATTAACCATCTCCATAAATAATCACATTAACTAAAACATACTTATATCACCAAAAAAAAAAAACAAAATTCTAATATTAAATAACTAATTTTTGCTTCAGTGATTATCAATAAACGTATAAAAATCCACGCGTTATTTTAAACCAACACTCCAAGAAAAATAAGTAATATTAATGATGCGATTAGGAGTATTTAATGATGAAACGATAAAAAAGGAAATGGAATAATTTAAAAAAATAAGTAAAATATGGAAATAACTTAAAAATGATCAATAACAAGAAAACGAAGGTAGCAAAATAAAGATAACGATAATAAGAGACAATAATCAGCGAAGCCCACGGAGATCGTAAAATTACAATGACGAAGAATTCATCTGGAACGTAATGGCAATTACGCCCGTATAATAGCGACAAATAAAACGTATCGTAAACCGAGTCGATACGGCTTTAAAATCCGGAACGAAACAGAAATCGACGATAAGTGGGCAATCTGGCGTAGGACGTAGCGGTTCCTCATCGTCACTTGGAAAAAAGAGGTCAGTACCGTGAGATAACGTGAGCCACGTCACGGACGCCGTTAACGTAATAATTTATCCAACATATTATTCAACTCTCGTGCGTACGCGCGTTCACAGACTCCTGTGTACGTGTACGTGCGCGTGCGCGTGTACGTGTTTCGTTCATGAAAGCTCGGGGATTTACCGTGGCGAACGATTATTTGCACTTCAACTCCCTGGAAGATTCTTACCGCACCTGCACTTTGTACATTGTACAACCATAGCGGAAAATTATGCATCCGTGATGCAGGAATCTGTGCACTCGACATGTATGGCATATTCGACGGATATTGTCATCGATCGGAACAAGGTTTATGAATTCGATCTTCGATTTTTCTTGAGAACGTGAAATTTCCTCTTTATGTTCGTTTTGTGATATTGTTAATTGAGATTGATAATTATTTGCGATACTTGGTTCGTGTTGCTCAATTTGGATTGGAAGCAGTATTAAATTAATAGGCTTGTAGGATTACAAAATATATTATTAGATTGTTAATTAAATTATAAAATTGGTAAGTTACATATTTCTGTTATTAAATTGTACCCAATATATTGTTGAATAGTAAAGTAGATTATTGTCTTATCTAATATATATTAAATAAAATGTATATATATTATATTAGGAAGTTACACTGTCAGTTATATATTACTGTTATTAAGTTGTATTTAATATATTGTTGAATATGTTAGTAAAGTAGATTATTGTCTTATCTAATATATATTACGAAATATATAAATATATATAAATTAAAAAAAAAGTATGTGTATTAAATTAGTAAGTCAGAAAATGTATATATGAAAAATTAGTAACTTACACTTTTAGTTATATATTACTGTTATTAAGTTGTATTTAATATATTGTGGAATATGTTAGTAAAGTAGATTATTACCTCATCTAATATGTTCTATTATATATATAAA
>NW_016914555.1:181624-186673 GCF_001483705.2 Eufriesea mexicana
TATTATTAAAAAGTGTTATAACGTTATTAATATTATTATCGCAATATTAAAATATGCTATTGTGTTATTGAATTCATTATTCAAACACATTATTATACTATTAAATGCATTATTACATTATTACATTATTAAATATATTAGTGAAATATTAGTATACTTATACATAATAATGTGATAAAATACATATCATAAATTATTATATCGTTAAATGCGTTATTAAAATATATTATTCTTTTCGATTAATTACAAAATACATATAAATAAAATAAAATGTATATCATAAATTATGTTAGAATATGTTAGTCAAGTAGATTATTGCCTTATCTAATATATATTGTTAAATATGTTATTACTATATATTATTACATTATTAAATGAAATATATACTTCAAATATATTATTATGATATTCAATGTATTATTAAAAATTATTATTACGTTATTAATATTATTATCACAATATTAAAATATAGTATTGTGTTATTGAATTCATTATTTAAACACATTATTATACTATTAAATGCATTATTACGTTATTGCATTATTAAATATATTAATGTAGTATTAGTATACTCGTACATAATAATATGATAAAATACATATCATAAATTATTGCATTCTTAAATGCGTTATTAAAATATATTATTCTTCTCGATTAATTACAAAATACATATCGTAAATTATTATATTATTAAATGCATTATTAAAGTATATTAATTTCCTCAATTAATTATTAAGATATATTATTGCACTATTAAATGCATTATTAAAACGTATCGTTGTAACATATTATTAATAAATTATCATATGTTATTATGATATAATCAGAACACATTTCACACATAAAATTACTAGATAGGATACTATATTTATCATTCGGGTATCTTAGATTTGCGCGTAATTAATTATTACACACCAACAACTATGTTCGCAGTTATCCAATTTATAATTGCAAAGTCACCGCGGCAGAATGCTTAATAACGCACATATGAATTATTGTTGCCTTTGAGGCAAACGTACAACATTAAATCTCACGTTCATTTAAATATTTAATGAATTAAGTGAGTTGCAGCGTTTGCAGGACGTTCTTCTTCAAATGGACGCTTGTTTGTCCAGTATAAACTTAAAATATCTGCGCGCTTATTTTATTTGTCTTCGGTAATTCCTTCTCTAAACTTGCAATACGCCGATAGTATTGCATGTATACAAACACTTAACGCGTTACCATAAATTATCTATCTAAAATACCGTCGTAAATCCAACCAGCCGTCAAGCATATCATGATCGTTGGAGAAAAAGAAATCTCACAAAAACAAAACAAAAAAAACAAAACAAAAAAATAATACTCTTATTATAATTAATAACCTATAAACGTCAACTTTGTCGCAAACATCAGCAAAAAATTTAGCCATTTCGAAAGCCATTACACAAATAAAGTTAACCCTTTGCACTCGACGATTTTTTGACTAAAGAAGAGTAGAAATTCAAAGATTCTCTACCAAAAAATTGACGATATTTTTTGAGCAGTAAATAAAGAATTGTATAATAATAGAATTGCAGAATTATTTGATTTCGATACCTCGCACACTGTTACATTACATTAAATTTGATATATTAATTAATATCGATCTTCCAAATTTTATGAAATGAAGCTCACCTCTCGAGTGCAAAGGGTCAATAATCCCTAAACTAAATAGTCCCTATCTAGTACCTATTCCATGGATAATAAAATTGGCTAAACATTTAAGAAATTTTAAGAATTCTGTGCATATCAACATACGTGAAATATAATTATGGTCGCGTGATTAGTATAGCCTATGATCTGAAAATTTGACACGAAGAATCCATGACGAGTTAAATACATCATTGTAGTTCAAAGGGTCAAGATAACGCAGGTACCTTATCCTAGGATAATTGTTCCAACTAGTAGTGCTTTCAGAAGCAGCTTTTCCTCTTTAACCCTTTGCACTCGACGATTTTTTGACTAAAGAGGAGTAGAAATTCAAAGATTCTCTGCTAAAAAACTGACGATATTTTATTGAGCAGTAAATAATGAATTGTATAATAATAGAATTGTAGAATTATTTGATTTCAATACCTCGCACACTGTTACATTACATCAAATTTGATATATTGTAGGATGGTGAAACTGGTCTTGAGACACCGAAAATTGACGAAAGAGCAAAAACACAATAACACAAACTCAAAACTCGTAGACTGATTTAACTCAGGAAAAGAACACCAAGATAACGAAAACACACAAAGACGCACTCTTTTAAAACTCTCTTTCCAACACCAAGC
The DNA here is from genome assembly GCF_001483705.2 of Eufriesea mexicana. Lineage (NCBI taxonomy): Eukaryota > Metazoa > Arthropoda > Insecta > Hymenoptera > Apidae > Eufriesea > Eufriesea mexicana. The sequence goes on from NW_016914555.1 coordinate 183,925, forward strand.
GACTCACGCTTGTGCTGGTCACAACCGATTTCCAAGGACTCTGTTTTGGTTGTCAAGGACCACGCTTTTATGCTTTCCTTAACCTACGCTTCACCCCCCGTAGGGGAGTCAAGCAACTTAATTTTGTTATATAGAATAACTTTTCGATTTGCTTCTAGAAGATATCGATCGGTTTACAATTTGTTTTTCTTGGCAATAGCCGATTCGCGATTTCTTTTGGTATCCTACAATATCGATCTTCCAAATTTTATGAAATGATGACTGAAGCTCACCTCTCGAGTGCAAAGGGTTAACACGTTGACTGCCAACTACGAGATATCTCGTAGATTGTTCCCTTGCCCAGGACACCTACTACTAATTATCTCGCCCCTTCGTTATTTGCCATATTTGTACAGCTACGAGGAAATAAATCGTAATATAACAATAGCATAATTCAAAAAGAAAAAGTTTATACAAATTTATTCATGCAGAATAACATTTTTATGATTTATGATAATTTTTAAAACAATCCTACACGTCAACTACGAAATAATTCGTAACATATTTAAAAAAAAAAGTGGAAATCATTTTTTAAGCTTTTTGATTATTACTAAGTACTATAAGTAAAGTTTTTAATAATATAGCATGATTAAATCAAATTGGCTTCTTAGACCAGAATCGTGAAAAGTTGCGTGGCAGTCAACGTGTAAAAATAAAAGAGAAAAAATAAAGAAAGAAATGGGAGAATTTGGGTTAACCTGAGAAAGAGATCTGATGCAATAGGAACAAATGTTTTGATAGGCAGGTTTCCATTGGGCCTTCGATCTAGCCTCTAAAGCGTTCGCCCTCGTTGAGCATGCGATCTGAAACGAATCCCTCGAAAAGAGAGTGATACGACCAAGAACCGTGAGTGAAAAGGGGACCGTTTTGGGTGCTCGAAACGTGAATATAATAAGCATTCACCTGATGGACGAAGGTGCACAGGGGTACAGGTCAAAACCTGCACAGACGTGCGTAAGAACAAACGAGGAACCGAACCCGGTATACCGAAGTAGGTCGATCGTATAGTGAGAGTGTCCTCGTAGATCGATCGTGCAACTCCAAACTCTTGCCCCCCGGAGTGACGTTATTGCCGACGTACAATGAAAGCGACTAGACATCCTTGTTTCTAAGCATCTGCATATTGTCGTGCTTTTATGGTCTGCATATGGTGTACAGGAAATCCTGGTGCTTTTATGTCAGAAAAATTTAATTGGGGGATTATTACTTTTGTTCTGACAACGCTGATTTTTATTTGGTTTAGATATGGAGATAATTTTTATTCGCTTTAGTGTTGGATTTATCATATAGGAAATGGAATTTTTATTTTAATATTGGGGACAAATATAATTGGAATAAATAAATTGATATTAATAATGGGTATAATAGCGAAAATTAATGGAGTTAAGAATTTAGAAATGGATTTAAGAATTAATATGTAGTATTTGAATGGAAATTAGATAATTTAAAATGTAAATAGGAATAATTGCAATTTTTTAAATATTCTTTATCGATAATTTTTGGTTGGTATTGATTCATAATTTGAGTTCTTTTTTCAGATTTTATTTAGTAGATGATAACTATAGGCGTAAAAGTTAATTATTATTGGATTAATAGCTGAAGAAAAATATTTTGATACGAATATTGAAAATGAGAAGGACTTGTTATATTTATTTGTTCATGATATTAATAGTGGGTATAATAGCAAAAATTAATGGAATGTTCTGTGTGGTATTTGAATAGAAATTAGATAATTTGAAAATATTGTAAATAGGAGTATTTGCAATTTTTTAAATATTTTTTATCGATAATTTTTGTTTAATAGTGATTCATAATTTGAGTCTTTTTTCAGATGTTATTTAGTGGACAATAACTTATTATTTAGGGATAAAAGTCAATTATTATTGGATTAATAGTCGAAGAAAAATATTTTGATATGAATATTGAAAATGAGAAGAACTTGTTACATTTATTTATTCAAAGTCATGTTTTCTTTTTGAATTAAGAAAGAAATTAATACAAACTTCCGTAAAAAAGGCCAAAAATATAACCAATCTTATATAAATCAATATACTTGAAACCTTCAAATATATATCAGTGACATACGTATATAAAATATCAATATCAAACAGGAAAATAATTTTGTTAATTTAAACAAAATTATATTAAGTAATATTACGAAATTACAAACTTTTGATATAAGAACTATAAATAATTTATTAAACAAATTTCCACTACAAAATAAAATTGATATATTAAATTAAATATATGTACCTATACAATATACATCTATACAAAATAATAACACTGAAATAAAAATTCCCAGCCCTCATTAAAATACCCTATTTCACGTTGAATTAAAAAAAGAAATAAATAAACAAATAGAAATTAAATCATCGTTGGAAAAATAAAGGAAACCTTGTTTGAAATAATATTCGGACGATGATACGTAATTAAAATGAATCTGCAAAATAATAACACTGAAACAAAAATTCCCAGCCCTCATTAAAATACCCTATTTCACGTTGAATTAGAAAAATAAATAAATAAACAAATAGAAATTAAATCATCGTTGGAAAAATAAAAGAAACCTTGTTTGAAATAATATTCGGACGATGATACGTAATTAAAATGAATCTGCAAAATAATAACATTGAAACAAAAATTTCCAGCCCTATTTAACCTGGAATTAGAAAAAGAAATAAATAAACAAATAGAAATTAAATCATCG
>NW_016914556.1:0-584 GCF_001483705.2 Eufriesea mexicana
TGAGGTTAGGATAGGGTAGTTAAGACTTTTGTGCTATACACTGTCATCCACGGATTTTCTTGCGATACTGTTTTCTAATATTTTCCACCTCGATCTTGGGAGGCCAGCAATAGCTATCTCGGCACGTTAGGTTGTGTTATGTTACGTTTGGTTTGGGTAGGCTAGGTTAAGCTCGGTCAGGTTAACTTAGAATTTTGTCCTATACACTGCTATTCGGAGGACTTCTGCGCTCCACTGCGCTCTACTATATGCTGCTCAGCCCTGGGAATGCCAGAAATATTGGTCTCGGCACTTCATGCTGCGTTAGGTTACGTTTGGTTAGTTTGGGCTAGGTCAATTTCGGTAAAGATATCTGTGACTTTAGTGATATAAACTGTTGCTCGTTCGATATATGATCAACTGTGCACTACGATATTCTGCTTGGCTCTGGGTAGACCACCAATTGTGGTAGCGGCACATTACGTTTGGGAAGGCTACGTTCATGTAGGTTATGTTAGCTAGTGTTTGGTTTGGATAGATATGACTTTTGTACCGTATACATCGGTCCCATTCATTTCTGCGCTCTACCGTCCTCTAGTAAGTTC
>NW_016914557.1:0-244 GCF_001483705.2 Eufriesea mexicana
TGGCTTTGGGGAGGTCAGAGAAAATGGTCTCGGCACGCTAGGTTCATTTAGCCAACGATTGTCCAGTTTATGTAAGTGTGGGTTGGCATCTGGTAGCGTTGACTTTCGTTGGATACACAGCCATTCGGTGGTCTTCTGCTCCCTACTATGCTCCGAGCGACTCTGGGAAGGCCAGCAATTGCAGTCGGGCTCCATAGATTGTCTGGGTACGTTTGGGTGCCTTACGATTCGTTAGGCTCGTAGA
>NW_016914557.1:272-689 GCF_001483705.2 Eufriesea mexicana
CATTCCTGCGATCTACTCTCCTGTAACATACTCTGCGTGACTCAGTGGAAATCAGCAATTCTGATCGCGGCACGCTTCGCTGGATTAGATTAAGTTTGGTTAGGTTGGGTTGGGTAGGGTTAGGTATGGGTAGCTTTGTCTTCTGGGCTTTACACTGCTATTCTGTGTATTTCTGCGCACTAGTGTTCTCTAATACGCTCAGCGTGGTTATGACGGTGCCAGGAATATTGGTTACGGCATCTTAATTTGGGTTAGGTTACGTTTGGGTAGGTTATGTCTGGTTGGGCTAGGTCTGCGTAGCATTGACCTTCGTGGTGTACACTGCTATTCTTTGGAATTCCGCGCTCTACTGAGCTCCGGCAAAATCCGCTTTGTACTTGGGAGGCCAGCAATAGAGGCCTAGGCACGTTAGGTTGG
>NW_016914558.1:0-2198 GCF_001483705.2 Eufriesea mexicana
GCTCGACTCTAGGCAGTCCAGCAGTATTTGTCGCGGCACGTTGCGTTGCGTCAGGTTTGAATAAGCTACGTTACGTTTGGTAATGTTATGAAACGATAGCCTTACCCTCTGTGCTATAAAATGCTATTCGGTGGATCTCTAGGCTCCACATTGCTCTAATATGCTCTGCTTGGCAATGAGGAGGTCAGCAATAGTGACCTCAGCGCGTTGGGTTTGGTCATGTTTCGTTTCGCTTGGACAGGATAGGCTATGTTTTGCTAGGGTAGCTTCGCCTATTGTGATATACACCGCTATTCGGTCGATGTATGCGCTCCGAATTGCTCTACTAGCCTCTGCTTGTCTCTGGCTAGGCCTGCAGGAGTGGTCAAGGCACGCCTGGTTGAGTCAGGGAATGTTTGGTTAAGACAAGTTAGGCTCAGATTGGTAAGTATGGCTTTGACTTTTATGCTATGCTTTGCTGGTCGGTTGATTTCTGCGCTCTACTCTGCTCTAATATGCTCTGCTCGGCTTTGCTAAAGCCCGTAACGTTGGTCGCAGCACGCTATATTGAGTTATATTTCGTTTGGCTAGGTTATGTTATCTCAGGTAAAATTAGCATACCCTTGACTTTGTGTTTTACACCGCAATGCGGCGGATTCCTGCGCTCTACTACACGCTAGTATGTTCTGCTTTGCGAAGGGGAGGCCACCATTTGTGAACTCGGCTAGTTAGGTTTGGTTAGGTTACGTTGGGACCGGCTAGGATAGGATACCATTGACATTTGTGCTTGACACTGCTATTTATTGGCTGTCTACGCTCTTTCGTGCTATAGTATGTTTTGCTTGGCGCTAGGTATGCCAGCTATAGTGGTATCGGCTCGTCAGCTTGTGATATGCTACGTTCGGTTTCGTTATGTTAGCCTTGGTTAGATTTTGAATAGCTTCGACTATTCTCCTATACACAGCGATACTAAGATTTCCTGCTCTCTGCTCTCCTGCATTATGCTCTGCTGGGATCTGTGGAGGCCAGCAAGGTTGGTCCAGGCCTGTTAGGTTTAGTTATGTTATGTTTGCTTAGGGTAGGTTTGCTTGTGTTAGGTCGGGACATCCTTGACTTTTGCGCTATAAACTGCCATTACATGAACTTTTGCGCGACACTCTCCCCTAATATGTTCTGCTTGGAGGTGGGGAGGTCAGCAATAGTGGGCTAGGCACTTTAGCTCGGGATAAGTTTCATTCGGCTAGGTTAGGTTAGGCCATGTAGGGTAGGATATCCTTGACTTTTTTGCTTTACACTACAGTGCTGCGAATTTCTGCGTTCTACTGTGGTCTACTATATTCTGTTTGGCTCTGGGGAGGACAGCAAGTGTGGTCAAAGCACGGTAAGATGATTTATGTTGCGATCGGTTATGTTATGTTAAGTTGAGTTATGTCGGGATACCTTTGACTTTTGTGCTATACACTGATGTAAAGTGTATATCTGCGTTCTTCATTGCTCTACTTTACTCCACTCGTCCGTGGGCAGGACAGCAATAGAGGTCTGGTTTCGTTAGGCTTAGCAACTCTACGTTTGGTTATGCTACGTTGGGTCAGGTTAGGATAGTGTATCTCTTACTTTTGTGCTTCATACCGCTATTTGGTGGCAAACAGTGCTCAACTCTGCTCTAGTATACTCTGCTTGACTCTAGGGATGCCAGCAGTAGCGGTCGCGGCACTTCAGTTTGGGATAGGTTACGTTAGGTTACGTTAGGTCAGGACAAGTTTGGTTAGGATAGCTTTGCTTTTTGCGCTATACATAGCTATTCGTTGGATTTTTGCGCTCTACTGTGCTCAAGTATACACTGCTTGGCTCTTGGGAGGACAGCAATCGTTATCTCGGCACGTTAGGTCGAGCTATGTTACTTTTGGTTATGCTGAGTTTGGTTATGTTAGGATAAGGTAGCCTTGACTTTTGCGCTGTACACTTCCATTCGTTGGATTCCAATGTCATACGTTGCTTTTGTATACTCCACTCGAATCTCGAGTGGACAGCAATTGTGGTCGTGACAGGTTACGTCGGGTTAGGCTGCGTTCGGCTATGTTATGTTAGGATAAGTTTGGTTGGGTTAGCTGCGACTTTCATGCCATACACCGTTATTGGGTGGATTTCTACGCTCGAACCGGCTCTACAATGTTGCGCATGTCCTTGGGGATGCCAAGAATATTGGTCGCGGCAAATTA
>NW_016914559.1:0-289 GCF_001483705.2 Eufriesea mexicana
ATGTACTGATGGATGGATGTATCGAATGATGGACGAATGGAAGCATTTATGGATGTATGGTTGGATGGATGGATGGATAAATGGATAGATTGAGGTATGGATGAACGTATGTTCGATGCTTGGATTTACGGATGTTTGGATGTATGTATGAATGTATGTACTGATGGATGGATGTATCGAATGATGGACGAATGGATGCATTTATGGATGTACGGTTGTGGGGATGTATGGATGAATGCATGTATGGATTCATTTACGGATGTATCTATGGATGTATGTACGGTTGTGT
>NW_016914559.1:364-709 GCF_001483705.2 Eufriesea mexicana
ATGGATGTATGGATGGATGTATGTAAGGATGTATGGATGTATGGAGGTATGCGTGTATGGATGTATGGTTGTAAGAAAGTATGGATGTACCCATGTATGGATGTATGGATGTATGCATGTATGGACGCGTGGATGTACGAATTTACGGATGCACGGGTGTATGGATGTATGGATGGTTGGATGGATATATTAATGTATGTATGGATGTATGGATGGTTGGATGGTTTGGTGGATGGATGTATGGATGGAGAAATGTATGGATCGGTGGACGTGTGGATGGTCGGATGTATGGGTAGATGGATGTATGGAAGTATGGGTGTATGGATGTGTGGATGTATGAATGTA
>NW_016914560.1:0-350 GCF_001483705.2 Eufriesea mexicana
TGCAAGAGAGTTAGCTCACCACGATATTAGTCAACAATGTCAGTAAAACTGAATTTTCCAGTCTGATTTCAGAGCACTGCAATGGCTGTAGCACGCCAATAGAACCTTTCCTCCTTATTCATGCAAAATAGATAGCTCACAACTATATTAGTCGAAACTATCAATAAAATTGAACTTTCCAGCCAGATTCTATAGCATTGCATAGACTATATCTCGCCAACAGAATCCTTCCTCCTTATTCATGCAAAAATAGGTAGATCACTACGATATTAGTCGAAAATGTGAGTAAAATTGAGTTTTACAGCCAGATTCCAGAGCGTTGCAATGGCTATAGCACGCCAATAGAATTT
>NW_016914561.1:0-1637 GCF_001483705.2 Eufriesea mexicana
TACATACATACATTCATAACTCAAATACATCCATACATTCAAACATCCATACATACATACATCTCTACACTCATACATTCATCCATCCATACAGTCATACATCCATACAACCATAAATCCACATACCCATACATCCATAATTCCATCCACCCATACAATCATCCATCCATACGTACATCCATACATACATCCATACATACATCCAAACATACATCAATAAATACATCCATACATACACCAACACATTCGTCCATACATACATCCATACATACATCCTTCCATACATCCATACATCCATGCATACAACTTTACATACATCCATACATACATTCATGCATACATCCATAGATACATCCATTCACCCAACCACCCAACCACGCATACGTTCATCCACCCATCCACGCATCCGTTCATTCAAACATCCATTCATTCATACTTCCATCAATTCACCCATCCATTCATCCACACACACATCCATACATACATGCAGCCGTATATCCATACATCCATACATCCATACATACATAACTCAAATACATCCATACATTAAAACATCCATACATACATATATCCATACATTCATACATCCATCCAGCCATACATCCATCCATCCACACATCCATACATCCACAAACCCATACATCCATAAATCCATCCACACATACGCTCATCCATCTATACATACATAAATTCATACATCCATAAAATCATCCATACATACATTCATGCATTCATCCATATATATATCTTTATAAACATCCATACATACATCGGTTTTTCCAGCCATGCACCTATCATGCATCCACCCACACATTCTTACATCCGTGCATCCATACATCCATACATGCGTAAACCAATACATCCATACATGCATACATACATACATACATAAATCAAATTCATCCATACATTCAAACATTCATACATACATACATACATACATTCATACATGCATGCATCCATACATCCATAAATCAACACACCCATACATCCATAATTCCATCCACCCACACACTCATCCATCCATACACACGTCCATACATACTCCCATACATTCATCCATACATACATCTACACATGCAACCTTACATACATCCATACATACATGCATGCATATATCCATAAAAACACACATTTATTCATCCATGCATACAAGCATACATTCATCCATACATACATCCATGCATACATCCATACATACGTCCATACAAAGATCCATACATCGATCGATCCATCCATCCATCCATCGATATACCCAACCACCCATCCACGCATCCGTTCATCCACCCATCCACGCATCCGTTCATCCAAAAATCCATTTATCCATACTTCCGTCCATCCACCCATCGATTCATCCACTCACACATCAATACATTCATACATACATTCATCCATACACGTGTGCGTCCATACATCCATACATCCATACATCCATCTATTCATACATCCATCCATCCATCCATCCATACATCCATCCATTCATCCATCCATTCATAAATGCATCCACACATACATACGTCCATCCATACATCCATACATACATCGATATATGCATCAATGCGGTCATCCATACACACATCCATCCATACATACATCCATACATCCACACGTCCATATATCTATAAATCCATCAATTC
>NW_016914562.1:0-1021 GCF_001483705.2 Eufriesea mexicana
TCCTTATATATGTAGGATATCTTGCTCACCACGATATTTGTCGAAATTGTTATTAAAATAGAAAGTTTCAGTCAGATTCTATTGCAATGCTGCGGCTATTGCAAACCAGAAGAACCTTACCTCGTTGTTTACGCAGAAAAGACTGCTCATATCAATATCAGTCGAAAATGTCAATAGTATTGAACTTTTCAGGCAGATTCTATTGCAATGCAATGGCTATAGCAAACCGATAGAATCTTTCCACCTTATTTACGCAGAAAGGTTTGCTCTCCGCAATATTGGACGAAAATATTAATAAGATTGAATTTTCGGGGCAGTATCTAATGCAATGCAATGTCTAGAGGAAACCGATGAAATCTTCCCCCTTACTTGTGCAGAAAAGATTGCTCACCACGACATTAGTCGAAAAAGTCAATAGAATTGAACTTTTCAGTCAGACTCTATTGCAAAGCTATGGCTATAGCAAGCCAATAGTATCCTTCCTCCTTATTTATGCCGAAAAGTTTGCGCACCATCATATAAGTCGATAATGAGCTTTCCGGTCAGATTCTACGGCAATGCAGGGGCTACAGCAGACCAATGGAATCTTTCCTTCGAATTTTGTCAGATTCGTTTGCTCAACGCCATGTTAGTCGGGAAGGTCAATAAAATTGGACTTTTCAGTCAGATTATATTGCAATGCAATGGCTATAGCAAACGAATAGTATCTTTCCTCCTTATTTATGAAGAATATCTTGCTCACCACGATATTAGTCGAAATTGTTATTGAATTAGAACTTTTCAGTCAGATTCTATTGCAATGCTGTGGCTATAGCAAACCAGTAGAACCTTACCTCGTTGTTTACGCAGAAAAGACAGCTCACATCAATATGAGTCGAAAATGTCAATAATATTGAACTTTTCAGACAGATTCTATTGCTGTGCAATGGCTGTAGCAAACCGATAGAATCTTTCCACGTTATTTACGCTGAAAGGTTTGCTCACCGCAATATTGTTCGAAAATGTCTGTAAGATTTAGTTT
>NW_016914563.1:0-1267 GCF_001483705.2 Eufriesea mexicana
CGGCGGAAAAGAATTTAAGAACAGGGATGTTGAGCGCTATTTAGGTAATAAAGGCATATAACACACTTTGAGTATTTCGCATACACCTGAACAGAATGGTGTCGCAGAGCGGGAAAACCGAACTATAGTCGAGGTCGCACGGTCAATGTTATGTTCGAAGCCAGAATTACCGTTGTCCTTATTGGCTGAAGCGATGAATACAGTCGCGTGTGTCTTCTATCACCAAGCGCAGAATATTCCGCGAGTCGCGAAGTAATACCACGAGAAGTAATTCGTTCAAGTTCTTATTTTAATTTAAATAATTATATTCTATTTATAAAATAATATTTGTTTCTTTCTTTTTTTTGCCGAAACGCGCATATTAATGGCTTGTGGTTTGTGTAAACCCTGAACTATCGGCCCTCGACTGCGTGCCTTTGCCGACCACTGAACTTTGACGTCTTCGCGGACTTTATATCCTCGAAGCAACCAATTCAGTGAGGAGAGTATAGCAGCCGCGTTCGGGATAAATCGGCGGTAGAAATTGATCATTCCGAGGAACCCTCGGAGTTGCCTAATGGTCTCCGGTCTTGGGAATTTCGCTATCGGTGTCAACTTCGTCGACTAGCGGTTGAGTACCTTCTTTATCTACTCTGTACCCGAGAAATCGTACTTCCGAAGCCGGGAAGATACATTGGCTCGGGTTGATGATGATGCCGTACTGATTTAGTCGAGAGAACAGCTGACTGACGTGGTCCTTGTGCTCCGCCTCATCTCTTGATACCATCGAGATAAGCATAGCAGAAATCATGTCCTCTTATAACGGTGTCGATGAACCGTTGGAACGTTTGTGTAGCGCTCCTCAAATCGAATGGCATCACGGTATACTCGAACAATCCGAACGGAGTCGTTATCGCGGTTTATTCGTGGTATCGGGTACCTGTCAGGTATTGTTCGCGCATTCGGGGCTCTATAATCGTCACAGGGCCGCCAGTCACCATTCTTTTTACGAACCATGTGCAGGGCGGACGACCACTGGCTCTTGGATGGGCGGATGTGGCCGTGGCTTAGGAGCTCTTCGAATTCCGCGCGTGCGAGCTGGTACATATTGGCTGATAATTTACGCGTTTTGGAAAAGGTGGGTGCCTCGGCGGTCGTCGTAATATAGTGGACAATGTCGTGTCTTACCTTTTGCGAGATCGTCGTCGGTCGCGTGATACTGCGGAAACCGCGCAAGGATTCTATGGTACCTGGAGTCTCTCGCGATGGTCCCGATGGACACGACCTC
>NW_016914563.1:1852-14854 GCF_001483705.2 Eufriesea mexicana
TGCAAGCCGCGTGTTTGAGTGCAGAAAATAAAAGTCCAGAAGAAAATTGGAAATATCAATAGATGAAGGATGGAGATGGATATCATATTTGGAAGTTTAGATTAGCCTTCACACTATGGTCTTAGGGTTTCTATCAATATGTAATGAAAGGACTACAAAATGTAGAGAACTGCAAACAAGACTGGTAAGCAATGTGTAATTACAAAATCGGATAATTTCAATTGTAGAGAAGGTATTGTTACTTGATGTACCAACCTGTATATCAAGTTATGAGGTTTGGTTAAAATTAAGGAATATCTATGAGAAGAATACAGAACAGTAAAGATATTCCGTTCAGAGGAATTTTTCATGGATAAATATAAATTTAAACTTGATATAGGAATGCACATTATTGACTGTCAGGTAAGTTTTCAAATTACATGCATTTCAACGTAAGATAGAATAAACATTGCTTAGAACTAAAATCTTAACTGCATTGCCACACAGGTATTGTCTATTTTCAAGTATCTGGAAGTTAATGCAGAAAGCAGAGAAGAGAATAAATGATTTCACATCTCAACAGATTGCCAAGGAAGTAAAGGGAAAGACTTATCAAACGAATCTGTTGTCTTCAAAGCTCCAGAGAAGAGATGTTTTAAGTGCAACTCCACTAGACATCTTGCAGATACATGTTGAAGAAGCAATAAAGGTAACAAAGAAATTAAATGTTTCAGTTTTGAAAGATTAAGATAAAAATCAGAAAAATTTCTAGGATTAGGAAGAAAAGACAAGAATTCAGATGAGTACTCTCCATTTGGGACATGTTACAAGTTTAATTATTTGGAAAAAATTATTTGGATTGTTATTTTAAAAGCATAATGAAAAGAAAAGGAGATCAAGTAGAAAAGAAGAAAGTGTGTGCTTCTTGACACAAGAACAGCCAGCCATATGGTGAACAACCTAGAATAGGAAGAAATACGAACAGAAATTGGATCGGCAAAGAGAAACATTTTCATGGAAACCCTAGAAAAAGGCAAAGTTGAGTTAGATAGCTGTATATTTGAGAATAATTTATATGTTTCATACTTGAGGCAGAATTTAATGTCAACACATCTCATAACTCAAAAGGGTAGCTTGAAATTATACATTCTTATATATGTGGGCCTGTAGAGTCAGAGATATGGAACAGGAATAGGTACGCGATGACAGTCTTAAATTTGACTAATTTTGTGATGATGTATCTTATGGAATCATGTACTAAAGTATTACAGAGATTGTTTATGTATGTTACAGCAAGCAGAAGCAAAATGGAATAGCACACAGACCTAGATGCGATAATGGAAGCAGAATAAAAGTTCTGTAAAAGCAATAAATACAACTGCATATGGACAGTGGGCAGGAGGAAGATCTCACATATGAATCATGCGTTTTTGGAGAAACTAATATTCTTCTAAATCTGAGAGTGATGGAGTAATTATGTTTGCAGATTCGTTTTAAGGAAATTAAACTCTGCAAGAATTACCCAATGAATATTACAAATTAAGTTTTGTTTTGTACAGTATAGTTAAATAAATGATACAGCATAATATTTGTACCAAAAGTTTGGTTCATTTCAATATTAGAATTACTAAAGTTGTTACATACATTACATTACATACATTATACATTCTTATATCTTTTCTGCATTTGACCTCTTTGGTAAGTCTGGATAAATTAATTGCTTTTTAATTAATTAATTAGGAATTATTATTGCACAGAGGGTGAACTGATACCGAAGATAATATAGATTTTTCATTAATTACTATCATTTATAGAAGTAGTTTCCGAATTACATGTATACATTATAAAGACTAATTTGCAAACAGTTTATAAATTATTACACAGATTATTAATAACAAATTAAGATTAGTAATAACAAATTGTTCATGAAGGAAGTTTATAATAAAAGTGAAAAAATTAATAAATTATTGCCTAATATTTGAACATATAACGTGTGCTTGTGCTAAAATGTACTTATAATTTGCAAAAAGGTTATAAGTAATTATACTCATTGTTAATAACAAATTAATATCGTTAATAACAAATTGTCCATAGCGTAAATTTATAATAAAAGTAAAAGATTTAATAAGTTATTGGTTGTCACTTGAAAAATATCGTACGAATGTATAAATGAACCTATAATTTGCAAAAAGGTAAAAATTATTGCACTTATTCTTAATAACAAATTGCTCACAACTTAAGTTTATGATACAAGTGGAGAAATTACTAAATTATAGGCTTTTACTAGTATATATAACGTATTTACGTGAAAATATATTACATTTCCACTACCAAATTTTACTGTCGGTGTTAGGTATTTAACATCAAATCGTTGACCAGTAGACCGTCGCACATTATTATTAGAATCATTTTCTAACAGGTTCAACTTATTCTCGTCACTTCATAGGATTTTTGATCATTCAGTAGTAGTCCAATTAAGGTGTTCTTTGGCAAACTCTAGTGCTTTCTTGTATACTTTGCGTAAGAAAAGATTATTTTCATCTAAACGACGGCTAACTGTCCTGCTATGAATGTTTTACAGACCCAGTTGGTTTTTAATTTCAGAAGCAGTGTAGTAGAATGGACTCGACTTCGAGAGCTTTTGCAATTCAACGATCTAGATCTTCAGTTGTTTTTCGCAGTCTGCCAGTTCGTGGTGCTGTTTTAAGAGTTCCGTATTCGTCAAATCTTAGTGACTTATGTCACACAGATTTTGTCTTATTTCTTTGATTTAATTTAATTATGGTCCTTGCACAAGTATCTTCGAAAAACAATTCTTTGTATACTGATGTATGCAATGTTATGTTATTATGCTATTTTTAGTTTCAACCTATGTGTCATAGAAGATAGAGAATATACCCAAATTACCAAACGATTACGTTGTTTCCTAATTTTTGTCAATAAATGTATATCTTTCGTAACTCAACATTTTTCAATAAATTATTTATAATATAATTATTTATAATACAAATCCATTAAATTTTTCCACACATTCTTTTCCTTTTTTTTTGTTATGTACAAATTAACAGTTCTTTCAGTATCAAAGAATATACTGTACAAATTTTCAAATTGTATTATGTACTCTGAAAACTCTCTTCAAATAGACTCAGTAATAGAAATTTCAGAATGCGCGGAACCAGATAGCAAAAAAAAGGTCAAGTCAGTCAAATTCGAGCTCTGAAGGAGTTACATTTGAACTTTCGAACATTCAGAATCCAATTTTCAAGTCATTCACATCCAAACTTCAGTCAGTCATATTCGATCCTTCAGAGAGTTAGAATCGCGATTCCGAGGAAAGGAGTCAAGACGAAATAAGTTAACATTTGGACTACCAAACAAAATTAACAGCTCTCGATCGTAAAACATCTAGAGAACCCCACGCGTTCCTAACAAGGAAACAACTTCTACATTCGCGACGCGTGGTAACGCTATTAAAGGATTCGCGATTCGATACGTATAAAAAGACTGCAATAATCAGCTCGAAAAACGATAGCACCGCAGAATTCGTACAATCGGCGAATAACTCGACACTACCCCACCCAATCAAAACCAGGAAGCGCATACCCAAGTACCGTCACAGTCCGGTGTAACGTATGCCAAAAGGCACATTATACTCACTGCTGCCCTACACTTTTAGACGCAAACGTAACCCATCGACTCAACATAGTAGGACGTACGACAAGCAGGACTGTGTCATAACTGCCTTCGTGCAAACACCGTCACTGACAAGTGCCTCGTTAGAGGATGCAGAAAATGTTCGAAAAAACACCACACATTACTACACGTAGAAGCACAAGACTCAAGTCAAAACACACACGCTCCAACGAAAACACTAAACGCATTCAACATACCGTCAGAAGTTTTATTATCGACTGCATTAATTAAAATGCGGACCATTAAGGATCCTTCCACTACTGTCGCGTGCTACTAGATTCGGGCTCACGATCGCATTTCATCACAGAACGATTAACTACACAACTCGATCTCCCTCGTAAACAAATAAAAACACCGGTAATCGGCATAAATCAAGTAGTCTCAACTGTAAACACATCGGTGTACAGAACAATAAAATCAAGGTTAGACTCCTTCTCTGTAAAATTACATCTACTGGTAGTACTTCAAATTAGTGACACGATATCCAGTTGATTAATACACGAATTAAAAATTCCCACATACGCTTAGCAGATCCCAACTTTTACCGACCTGGCACCATTGATGGACTACTCGGGACCGAGATATTTTTCAAATTTACCAAGGAAGACGGATGTAAAAATAATATCACCGTCCTCGGCGGAACTTTGGAAGAAATGAAGGGGAGCAAAGGTGGGGTCGTTGCAGTCGTCGATGCCTCAAAAGCATTCGACACTGTGCCACATGCGGCCATCGGTGATGGCTTAAAATTAAAGAGCATACCAGATCCTATTATAAAATAAATCGATGCCTCAAAGGCATTCGACACTGTGCCACATGCGGCTATCGGTGATGGCTTAAAAGTAAAGAACATACCAGATCCCATTATAAAATACATAATGTCCATGTATGAATGCTGCTCTACAAATATTAGAACGCAAGAGATTTAAAAAGGGGAGTTAAACAGGGAGACCCCTTGTCCCCTTTAATATTTAATATTATTATGGATCCTATAATAGGATCCATAGATGAGACGACGAAGAGTATTCCCCTGGGGGGCGAGAATGTCTCAATAATGGCGTTTGCGGACGGGCTGGTTTTATTGGGCCAGGATGCAAGGGAGGCAGCCCAGCAAGTCGCTAAACTGCATAAGTATCTGGCGGTGCTGGGCATGTCCATCCGAACCAGCAAGTGCCTAACATTCCAGGTGGTGCATAAAAATAAAACATGGCATATTCAGGACCCGAATCTAACAATTAATGAACAGGCTATTCCAGTATCGGGTCCTGAAAACATTTTCAAATATCTTGGCGTTTCCATTGGTCCCTGCACGGAATTACACTGCACCGACATCAATAAAATTGTCAAGTCGGCCAAAAATATTTCAAATATGAAATTAAAACCTTCTCAGAAGGTTAACCTAATAAGAACTTACCTATTACCTAAGTATATTCACGAGATGGTTGCCAATCCGCCACCTCTGCACATACTCGAGTCCTTGGATTACAAAATCAAACAAATAATCAAAACAGCTTTGCATCTGCATCCGACCACAACAGATGGTGTTACATACACCGATAAAACGAATGGTGGACTCGGGATGCAGAAGGTGGCGGACATAGTCCGGGTCGCTAAACTGAGAAACGGGTTCCATATGTTGAACAATAGCGTCCCGGCAGTCCGTGAAGCATATACCAGTCAAAAGGAGAATAGGCGAGAAGAGCAAATTGAGGAGTTGCGGGAAAGCCTACGAAAGGGGCATGCCACAAGATGGCCGACACTCGTCTCCCAGGAGCAAGGAGTGGACAGCTACGCAAATGACATACATGGCAATGCGTGGCTGCGGACACTGTCACTGCTCAAGCGGTCTAGATAGATAGACGTGATAAAAATAAGAACAAATACATATGGCACGAGAATAGCCCTAAGAAGGGTGAATAAACAAATAGACTCCATGTGCCGAAAGTGCAAAGGGAAAATAGAGACTCTGGCACGCGTGCTGGGGAATTGTATTTTCACAAAACCCCCTTCAGGATCAGGCGGCACAATGAGATAATGGACTTTATAGAGAAGAAGGTGTCTAACAGGTATGCGGTTTACAAAGAGGCAACGATAAACGTAATCGGCGAATTGAAGAAGCCGGATTTGGTTATAGACGACCAAGAAAGGCTGAAGGTTGTCTATGTAACAATTAGATACGAAGACAAAGATAGTCTCAGAAGAGCGGCAAATGAGAAAGAAAGTAAATGCAAAGAGACCGCTGCATACCTGAAAGCGAAGTTAAATAGAAGAGACATGGATGTGCTGCCGAGCAGTTCCCCCCGGCACGACCAGAAGTCTAAAACTGCTGGAGCTAACAGAATAGGATGTAGTGACGGTGTCACTCATCTTTGGGCTGTAATGGCAAAATGGATTTTAATAAATGCCCAAGCCTATTAGGCGAGAAATAATTTTACAAATCGACACAGCTTCATGGCAACGAAAAATTTTACATTTGAACGAAGAAGCTGCCAGCTGAAAAGATCAATTAGAGCCCGTCTGGCACTTTACACCAAACGGTGCGAGTCCTCGCTATGCTATTGCGTAGTAAGGCGCGGGGCGGGTTCTACGTATGTAGGACCCGGGGCGACACCTTCACGAGGTTTTCCCTGAGCGAACAACTGAGTGCGGCCAAGATCATGGCTCGTATATGTATGTAAGTACATATCATTGAAGATGGAAAACTAAATAATTACTAAACATTCATTGTACGTTACACGAAATTATAACATAAAAATCAATAACATAAAGAAAATATGTAAATGATAATTACATCGTTCCACACTTCCTTTCATGCCGATTGTTAATAAAATTCCGTGAACAAAAGCAATAAGAATACATCATATATGTGCGATGCTACTTTTAGAAAAACAAACTACAAACCGGTCAAAGACCTATGCAGGATATTATTCTAGAAAACAAATCGAAAATGAACTGATACCGTTATAAGAGGCTATTTTTAAAAGCAAAGCTAAATTGCGTGGTCTCTACTGGGAAGTGATACGCAGTTGAATGGAATCGTGGTTTCCATAGATTGCAAATCGCGAATCGGCAAAGTGACGTAATTTTTACGTAATTTTATTTTAACGAGGGAGGTGTTAGGTACATTGTATCCGCTGAAATGCAAAAATATCATTCCTACCATCTGGGATGATATTCGCTAGAAATAATTATTAAGAAATGTCAGGTGAAAGGAGTTGTGTCATGCGTCTGTAACAGCAAAACCAGTAACAGAAAGAAACGACAACAAACGAAACAGTGACTGCAAATCTTTTTCTTCGACACGAAATACTTATGGTCAGGCCCCCTATCCAAGGCGATCTATTCTCAGTATTAATTCCATTTAGAACACACGTCTATGCATTAACAGCAGACATTACGAAAATGTATCGCCAAATACACATACACCCAGACGATCGCAAATTTCAACAGATCTTGTGGCGGGAATTACCAATAATTCCAATTAAGACATACAGTTTGAACGCAGTCACATACGGGACATCAAGCACAACAAATTCGCAAAGAAATAATACAACTGGGTAAACGATTCAACTCCGGCAATGGACATCAAACGCGCCCGAATTAATTGATATTCATAAGAATAAACTCGAAGATACGGCTGGAGCAGCAAATGGAGCAGCAGATGGAGGGATAGAAGGCTGATTACGACGAAGACGAGGGCGAAGACGAGGAGGCGAGGGATCGGAACAATTATCGGCACCTGGAGAAGATGTCGGTACAGCGACAGCAAGGGGCGTAATAGGGTTTTTGACCGTGATCATTTCCGACCAAATCTACGGCAGCCGACCACACGAAGTCGTGGATTATCGATGAAGAAGATGAGCTATCGGAGGATGCGAAGAGCAAAGACAGCAACAGCGAAACATCTGAGGAGAAATATTGAAGTCAGGAGGGCCGAGTGTAGTATCGCAAGTTTTCCACTGCATGTACTTCGTAGCTTTACGAAAGTCACTGAAGGTTCGAAGGCCAGGTCAGTAGGAAAAATTCTGGGCGATGCGTCAGGCCCTTAGTACGACCAGATTTGGTCATGTTGGGGGAGGCATTGGAAAACGCGTGCAGGATGTGCATGGCGGGATGAAGAATATAAAAGGACAAGGACGTTCTAAGTCATGGGAGAGTTATCGAGAAGGGTTATTGTCGAGTTGAGAGTTGTCGAAGTTAGTTGCCAGAGTTGAATAGGAGAATTGCTGCAGAAGTGTAGATTGGGGGTTGTGATAACTTGTAATAATTCGTATCTTTATCGTTACTCACGTACTCTATCACTGTTAATTTATTATTAAATAAATATAATATATATACCATCCCCCGAAGAGAGCGTTGTGTACGGTGTTGTAGGTATGTCTGCAGTGTAGATGGTGTAAAGATTCGTTAGCTGGCCCTCACATTAGTAAACCCCTTACACTAGGATTTTCTGGTTACTTTTCCTTTTTCTTCTTTTTTTAATTTATTTACATCAGCTATCAGAATTACAGACCCCATGAGCCGATGTAATCTCCACAGGCTTTAACAGTCTATTTTATGACGCGATGAGTACTTTTCCATTGAAAATACTTCCTAAGCATCATTTGAAGTCGGTTGACCATTTTTTCTTCAGTCTTCTGCTAACTCGTTCCTTTAGAAGTGAATCTATAAGTAGATTTGTATATTTATCCAATCTGGCGAAGTGTCTTCTGCATCCTTCGCGAATAATATCAGTGACAAATAGGATGCCGAGATCGTCGGGTATTATTTCGTTGCGGATATATGTATCAAAGAGCGTTAGTAATTGCACGGAGAATTTTTGATTGTGCTATAATTGCGTGTATCTTGTGTGCGTGTATAATTGCAATGTTATAATTGCTAGTACTACGCAATAGTTGCAGTCCATAAGTCTATATCGGTATTAGTGTTGTAATTTAGTGTCTTAGGTGGTCTTACTATTACCTGGATGGGGCAAGTAACCGGCAATGGGCCCCGGCACCTTCGTGTCACCCGTTATACGGGCCACATCACCCTCCGATA
Source organism: Eufriesea mexicana (assembly GCF_001483705.2). Classification (NCBI taxonomy): domain Eukaryota; kingdom Metazoa; phylum Arthropoda; class Insecta; order Hymenoptera; family Apidae; genus Eufriesea; species Eufriesea mexicana. The sequence goes on from NW_016914563.1 coordinate 10,562, forward strand.
CAACGGGTCCTTTGCCATTGACCTTCTAAACCACTTCCGAAATCCTAGTAATGCATTAAGCATTACTATTTGTTGGTGTGGGAATACCGAAAATGGCAGCTTTCGTCATACGGTCGTCTACACCTTGCATACCATGATACATCCTTTTGCGTAAATAAAGGGAACGTCGAGTGGTCGAAGTTCTGACGATACATCTGAGTCACAGGAGTGGACCAAATGATATCGCCGACGTTATATATTCCCTTTGGCTCGGGCGTCTCAGTTACAGAGTCGTTTCCCGTAGGAAATATTGTTGTCTGGTGCAAGGTATCACTGGCACACACTGAACCGTCCACTCTCATGGATAACGATTACACACACGCGCATTCACGTTCTTTTGATTAAGTCTCGACACAAATATACATACGTCTAATCGTTACGATGGTTCAAGCGAAACTTTTGGATATTTGCATAGCTTTCATTATGCTTGACTCTGAAATGACATTCCAACAATGTGATGGAATTAAATTAAGTTTGAATAGTAATCACGGCTGTTATACTTGGTCGAATTCCTAGTTAAAATTCATGAAATTTGCAGAGATGAAATCTTTTTTTCTTTGAAACATTTTTCTATGTCATCGACTGCTCTATGTATTTGTTCCAGTGCTGAATGTTTCGTTTTGAAACGAAATTGTTGCGCAAGAATGATATTTTTGTCTTTTATGATTGCTAATAGCCTCTTCCGAATTCCTTTTTCTAGCAGGTTTGAAAGAATCGGCAGTGAGGATATAGGCCAATAAGAAGCAGTTCCTTGTGGTGGTTTTACGGACCTGGGTATTACTATCTTCTTTTGCTCAGGAACCATCCCCTTTTCTGATTGCAGCATTATATTGCATCTGGTTCTTTCTTGTAACTTTCTATAACGAGTAATTGGTTTCCAAGTGTGGAGAAAGTTCTATATTATAATTTCTGAATCTGATAAGTAGATTCTTTAATTTGCCTGGTTAACTTGTTCAATAAATTCTTATCACTTGGGTATTTGCTGAGTTGTAACTTCCGTATGGCGGCAGTACGTATGTCAAGAATTTTTCTCTGACGTATTTTGAGAATAAAATTTGGTCGGTGAATTTTTGTGCTTTTTGCAGTGTGGCAATATATACTGCATGTTACAGATGTTCTGTTATATCCTGCACTGTATGTTCTATGTCGATGGATGTTTACAGTGGGATAGCTATAGATTTATGTATTCTGCCAAATATTCCAATAGTTCAATTAATTTCTAATCCGTATATTTATTATAAAACTGTAAGGGGTCCTCCCCCACCGTTGTTGAAGTCCGACTGGTCGCAGGTGTCCTCGATGTGGCGGTGGTACTAGAAAAGACGAAGGGAAAAAGAAGGGATGCGTTTCGTCCTGGGCCTGTCAGTGGACTCATCGGTAAAAGGCTACCTAACACGCCCTGCCCCACTATTAGGATATTATTAGAAGGTCTGGAAGTTATGTATACAGGAAGCAGAGGTTTTCCGAGAAGTTTCGAGAAAGTCCTCGAATTTCCTCCAAGTCGGAATTCATATAGTGACGAGGGTGAGAACGATAGTCGCTACGAAACGATTGCTTCTCACCTTTGTTAAGTGTTGCAGTTGCAAACTTTACAATAATAGGAAAGTGGTTAAATAGTAGATCGTAATTATCCTGTATGCGAGTATTCTATGGAGCGATACATTTTGTTATAAATATGTCAAGGACATAAAGTGGTTCAGTTTTATCGGTAGACCAGTATGTTGGTTTTTCTGAGCTGATAGTTTAGTAACCACTGGTATGTTGGAACCCGGATTTCAATATACAATACAATTTTAGCAACAAGGCTACGTTGAAAAAGTACATAGTCGGCGGAGAGGAAAAAACTGAACTGAAATTGACCTTCCGAAAATTTTGTAGGTGCTTATATAATGTTAGTTTTTGGTGGGGTGAAGATGTCTATTGGCCCTTAGTGAAACTAGCAATGAGTCAATTGTTTTTGGACTCTGAAATTGTTCTGCGTTTATTAGCTCGGCTTTTCTAATAACTAAGGGCCAGCGAATCGTTAGTTATCCAACATCTTTTTTGTATGAAGACCATAGGCTTTTGGGGTGGCTAAAGGTGGTTCATTCCGCTTCCCCAAGATCTTTTCCTCTCAACATTATTATAAACGATCCATTTTTCATCCCCCGTTACTACTTGCTTCAAAAATGGTGTCTCTTATATAAATTAAACAAAATGTTTCTTAACTTATGTCACTCCGTTTCTGTTCTATTTCTTCGATTCAATTTAATCGTGGTCCTTGCACAAGTATATTTGAAAAAATTCCCGAGAGATCTTTCCGGTGAAACGTCCTCCGGTAATAAATTTATCGCTCCGGGTATCTGAAAATTTTTTAAACTGGTCCTTAATTATCTAACGTCTAGATGGGCAGTACACCGTGTCTACCATTAGAGAACCGGCAGATCGTTTCATTTTAATAGAAGTCGCTCGTAAACACGTTTCTTCGTATTTTGCCGTTTCATTATGCACCATATTACCTCTTATAATTATGGCACTACTACCACATGATTTTCCTCTGGGTTATATATGATAAACTGTATATTAAAAATATTAATGTTACTTTCATTTGTGAAATTGACCTCTGAGACAAGCAAAATGTCAATTATTTGTACATCTAAGAGTAGTTCTATTTCCTGTTTGCGTTGGGCCAATCCGTTGTTACAAAGTGCAGTATCGTTATGTAAATAGCGTTACGTATTTCGAGATAGAGAGTTGTTTATAACAGCAGTGCGAAAATATATTATCATGCTATTTTGACTCATTCATTGTTCAAATATTTTTTCGAATCTACTCGGAATTTCAGATAATTCGGATTTCATTTTCTGCTTAGAATGTACTTGCTGCATTTACTGCAAATTGTTATTGTAGTCTGCGAGTAGTTTAAATTTTCTCTCACATATCTAGGTAACCGAATTGGATTTGTCACATTGTTTGCTAGATATTTAGCAGCGATATTTTCTCCAGTTTCTTTGAAGCGTTCTATAAATGGAACAGTTTTTATATTTTTCTGGATGTGGATCATTGCAGGGAAAACAGGAAGGTGGTGTGTTTTAACTTTTCTCACACTTCTGCGTTGGATGATCGCCACCACATTCAATACAATGCATATCATTGCATATCTTCTCGTATGACCGTATTCTTGACAGCAAAGATCCTGATTACGGTTTCGATGTTTGTTTCCATTAGTGTGTATTTCGTTATATCTTGATCGAAGATTGGTGGTGGTTGCGATTCCGTATTTTCGTTTCTGTGTACTATGCTTCCGCGAAAAGAAGGCACAGCGTGCTTACAACCTTATTGCTATCGAAGTCCGCTGACACTCCTATGATCACTGGCAGTGACCGCTATTGACCGAAGACGGTGACGAAATCGCTCATCTGTTGCTCTAGAGAAACTCTCAAAAATAGATATACCTTCTTTGAGCAACAAAAGAATTGAGAAGAGGTTTACATACATCGTAGTTATTTTACAATTATAAACCCATAATTCCAATAGGTTATAGGCCTAATTGTACGTTTCTGAATAAGTAGGAAAAGTGAAATGTGATGAGTGAAAACTATTTGTGAATCGTGAACGATGAAACTGTCATAAGTTGAAAATGTTCGCTGTAATGTAATTTAAGAACAATCGAAAACGCAGGAAGGCAGCGTAATATTAACCCTTTGCACTCGAGAGGTGACCCTCAGTCACCATTTCATAAAATTTGGAAGATCGATATTAATTAATGTATCAAATTTAATGTAATGTAACAGTGTGCATAGTATCGAAGTCAAATAATTTTACAATTCTATTATTATACAATTCTTTATTTACTGCTCAAAAAAGTATCGTTAGTTTTTTAGTAGAGAATCTTTGAATTTTTACACTTCTCTAGCCAAACAATCGTCGAGTGCAAAGGGTTAACGTGTAGATCGTAAGGAGATCGAGCGAGATAGTATAATGACAGCTTCGGCGTAATCTTCCAATCGAAATGTTCGCTATTCTTTTTCCAAATAACTAACATTTCGATTGGAAAACTATACCGTTGATCTTCGTCATCGTCTTCTGTGACCTTTTCCATATCCTCTTCTAAATGAAAAAAATATATTTGTTGATATGGAAAATGTCGTGGCTTTGTATTTGTTGCGCAGGTGCTATTCTTTGAGTATTTTTGTGGCTATTCTATATTATTATTATTACCATTATTATTATTATTATTATTATTATTATTATTATTATTATTATTATTATTAT
>NW_016914563.1:18194-38545 GCF_001483705.2 Eufriesea mexicana
CATCGGTGAACGAATGTATCATGGAGCAACTACCGGCTACGGGAGTGACGCAATCTAGCCCATTTGAGACCGTCGGAGTCGATTACTGCGGCCCTTTCATGATGAAAAGAAAAAAATTCCAAAATCGGAAATCAATTATGGCATACGTAGCAGTTTTCGTCTGTCTTGCCGTGAAGGCGGTTCATCTGGAAGTGGTCAACGATCTGACGATTGACGAATCTTCCGACGATTCATTGCCCGAAGAGGAAAATGCAACGAAATAATATCTAACAACGGGTCCAATTTCATCGAGGCAAGAAATCAATTGGCAGAATTGTACGTCCTCTTAAACTCCCAAACACGCAACACACGAACCTCTGACTTTGCAGCATCCGAAGGCATCACATGGATGATGATCCCCCCAAAATCACCGAATTTCGGAGGACCATGGAAGGCATCGGTGAAGGCCATGCAACACCATCTAATACGTTCGGTTGGCGAAACATTATTCACGTTCGAAGAGCTTAACACCTTAGACATCCAGGTAGAAGCCATCCTAAATTCACGCCCACTCACCCACTTGTCAACAGATCCGAGCGATTTGTCCCCTCCCACGTCATGACATTTTTTAATTGGACACCCAATGACCGACATCCCTGAGCGTGATCTCAGGAATACATCAACCAACAGATTATCCAGATAGCAACATATCCAAAAAATTCGTCAAAGCTTTTGGTCTCGATGGCACAAAGAATACCACAATGAATTAAACATCCAAACCAAGTGGACCCAGGAGGGACTCAAGCTCCACGAAGGTACTCTCGTCGTCATACGGGAAAATAACACATCGGTATTACAATGGAAGGTGAGAAGAATCATGCAAACTAATCCAGGCGCCGACGGAATCATTCGAGTCATAACCATCAAGACTTCAACCGGAACAATAACTAGAAACACTCGAAGCGTGACGTCATTTTACCTATCGGCGATGACACAACACCATCCACAATTAAACACTGATTCACCACATCAACAATATACACAAACCTATCTCATCTATTGAACCAATAGTTCACCCCAACCATCACCCGATCTAATCTTCAGTAAAGACTCGCAAATGCTCCATAGACAGACAGACAATTGACTCGCATCCTTCTGAACCTTTACCTCCATCAAAAGACTCGTATCTTATATACCATTCTCTATATTCACTCTGAAGACAGAAGGCCCGAATCGAGGAGACAACGGTTTATTCCTTTACGACCAGCGTCCCATAATTCGCACGCACCCGAACCTCCTGAAACATCTGTTACGCGGTGCATATGGAATATACCGATGGATGCCGCTGATTGGAAAATTAACATTTCTCAAAATAACCAATCAGCGTGGGTCAACTTCGGGATTTCAGATAGTCAAAATCGGGACTTGGTACAGTTAGAATCGCGACTCCGAGAAAAAGAATTGAGACTTCGACGAATCAGCACGGAATAGACTGGCATTCGAGCTAGCGTACAAAATTATCAGCGCTAGACCGTAAACCGTTTAGAGCACGCCACGCGTTAATAAGAAGAAAATAACTTCTACTCGCGATGCGTGGTAACATTTTTAGTCCTTCGAGCCGGATCCCAGTGATCTACGTACTTCATCGAGTCAATGAGTGCACATCTGAGCTGCCTTCGCCATTTACGAAGCCACAACGCCCGGACATCCCTTGTTCTGACAAGCATCACTCCAGACAATCTCGTCACAAAGATAAGCTCGTTAACTTTTCCGCCAATTCTTTCCCCCTCAATCCACACATTCCCCGGACATGACAACTAATCAATCCGTAAGCCAAGTGGCCTTGCTCAATTTCTTACGACGCCAATGTGACGACAGCTCTCGATAAATAAGGAAAGGCAGACTCCAAACTCCAATATGAATCAGCAGATGACTACTGTTCCAAATTCCAAGACGCAACCCTGTGACGACAGCTAATACGAATCACCACCCGATAACCAAATCTCCAATCTCCACGATACAACCCCTTCCAAACCACTATATATATATATATTCAAAAACCTAAATAAAGTCAGTTCTTCTCAAATTCTAAATAAGTGTCACTTCTCTTGCGGTATACCTACTCTACGGATAGTATTTTGTATAGAGGCATAGTAATTCTTATTTTTCGCCGTTGCAAACTAGTCCCGTGACACCAACGTGGCTACATAGTCGGTCGGGTTTCGGGGATGAACAAATTCCTTGATAACTATGAAGTGTCGAGGATGAACAATGTCCACCTCGTCAAAAGTTATCTTCAGGAGTTGACAGACACGTGGACACGATTTGACGCTATTCAATAACATCGAAGGACTCGACAAATCCGAAGGAGCGTACGAAGATGAGTTGCGAAACAATTATCACGCGGCGGTAGCAAGAGCAAACAACCTTATTGAAAATATCCCATCTGACGAACCCCGTACCGCGCTCGTCACCCACGTCCACCGTGTCGGCACCAATGGCCATCAAACTGCCAAATATGCGCCTGCGCACATTCGACGGCACGATCGAGAAATGGTCATCGTTCTTTGACCTTTTCTCTTCGATGATCGACCGAAACAGCGATCTAACGCCGGTACAAAAGCTACAATATCTGCGAACGACACTATCCGGGAAATCGGCAGCCTGCATTCAATCGCTGACCACTACCGATACGAATTACACTGAAGTGATTGCGATACTAAAAGGAAAGTTTGATTGTAAGCGCCGAATCATTCTGGGGCATTGCGACGCGTTACAACGAATACCGAACGTCATAAAAGATTGCTCGAAAGCATTAGGGCATCTGGTCGATACGTTTAACCAGTGCATACGAACACTTAAGAATTTGGGTGAAAACGTCGTGGCATGGAATAGTCTGTTATAGCGATCATTCTTTCAAAGGTAAGCGCAGAAACTACGTGGCAGTGGGAGCATACCTTAAAGAACAAGAAGACGATGCCACTTTACACGGAACTCCTCGAGTTCCTCGAAAAACGAGCAAGTTGTGCTCCAACCTCGTCATGCTCATCATTGGAGAAATTGAGAAAAACGGGACGCGAACCAGGGCAAGGGCGCGCGTTCGTGACCACGAAAATGCCATAATGTCCTGTACGCAAGGACTGTCACTACACCCAAAATTGTCATATATTTCGAGCGCAACCAAGGCACGAACGCATCAGGATAGTGCGACGAGCGAACCTATGCACGAATTGTCTCCGAAGAGAACACACTTCACCCACATGCCGAGCTGGTTGCGTTGGATATGGCAAAAAATAAACCACATCTCCTGCACCAGACTCTGGATTGCACAGACAGGACCATGATACACCGTTAGAAGCACGACCAGAATCAACGGAACAAGGGTCGATAACTAATTGACGATTACGGAAGCCGGCAGAGATAGAACATAACCGAACGTTTATTGTCGACACCGCCAGTCACGAGCTTCTAGTTACCGCGCAAGTCGATGCGATCGACAAAAACAAGGAGTCACTACGTTCACGCGCGCTTCTAGACATGTTCGACTCGAAATTTCATCTCCCAAGATCTCCTCAAGATATTCCCATTACTAAGCACTAAACGGGGTTTGTACCGTCGCGAAATCCTCCCCCACCATGACAATACGATCACGGATAAGCTAGTACGAACGAACGTTGAGTTTCTTATTAATTTCAAACATCTCCACATTTCTACCGGATGAGCCGATCGATCGCGTGAACCTCGCGATACCCCGCAATATCAAGCTGGCCGACCCGAATTTCCATGTACCAACACCGGTGGACATGCTACTGAGCTCCGGACCAATCTTGTCGGTACTGTGTGTGGCCCAAATCGATCATGGTCTTACTCTTCCCGATGGACCAGATCTGTACCTGCAGAAAACCACGTTCGAATGGATCATCGGGGGTGCTGCCCACAGTGTCCATACAGCAAGCACGGACAAAATGCACCAAGGAAGAACGAAATTGTCAATCGCGCCCAACAACGTTTATCGCCTCACACACACTCACGCGTCATAGGGAAGAAACGACGGCTACGCGTGCAAATTCTCGACCGATTCAGCCAAGGGAAGTTGCACGCACTTCTCGTGCACAAACCCTTGCACCAGTTTCGACATCCAAGTGTCAGAAGAAAGAAGACAGACCAAGCCGGAAGAACAAGCTGATGGACTAGCACGACTTCTGTAACCGCAGTTCGAGCAAGAACATCAAGCGACCTTCGATCTCCAGGACGACATGAAGCGCTTCTGGGAAATAGAAGAAGGCCCACACACACGCGCCACCTCAGCGCGTCGGAAGTCGCATGCGAAGAGCACTTTCGACGTTTGTTCCGTCCCGGAGAGCGTGTTTATGGCATGGTTTTATTATGGGGCTTGCACTTTTGCCAGGCCTAGCGGTTTGTTTTGTGTTTTGTATCGCGACTGCAATTCCGGAGGTTCGATGTGCCTCAACGCCGTTCTAGCGGATTGGGCTAAAAGCGAAATTTAGGTGTTTTACTAGAAACCAGACGCGACAGATGGGACCACTTGTGACAGACCCAACAAGCGACGGACGGACGACACTTATAAATCACGTCATCGACCATCAGAAGTCGGCTCCTTGACAGTTTCCTACTCCTTAGCCAAAGGTCCTTATGTCACACCCTCTGTCCAATTAAAACTCTTTACCTTTCCACCACCAACATCTATTTTACCCAATCAGAACTAGGCTGGACAAAGCTCTGGACCGAGCACGACGAGACGGGACGTGCAGCGGAATCGACGAGTCAGTTCGTCATCGGCACCAATCCTTCACACATCTAAATTGCACATACAAACGCGTGTTCGAAACGGTACTCAGTTAACGTCCCAATATAACTATTCTACACTTTTCACTAAATAAACACTCTCTTTGATCACACACATTCTGGATCCTTATTATTTCAACTAGTCACGCAATATTAAATTGGCGCGTGATAAGCGTTCTCGGAAATCGAAGGGATTCGATACCGTAGGACGCTACAGACTCTCCTCATTGGTATCCACTTCGAACGGACGCAATACTACTCACAGCTTCCTCTTTTGGACAATTCCGTTTTTCATTGGAGAACAATAGTTGACACCCCTTCGTAGGTGCAGTTTCATGGATTAGCAACGCAAGGAAGAGAGCATACGCTGCATGTATTTATGCACGATCGATCGATGCATGCGGACGTATACAAGTCGATCTTCTTGTCGCACCGCTGAAGCGGCTCACAGTTCCACGTCCGGAGCTATGTGGAGCCTTGCTTCTCACCAAATTAGCCACTTCTGTACAACGATTGCACTTTGACCTTGACAAGATCTTTCTATCTACCGATTTCACCACAGTACTGCACTGGGTGAACTTGTTCCCCCACATTCTGAAAACCTTCGTGGCTAATCGAGTGTCGGAAATTCAGCCAAGTACGGAGAATGCGATCTGGCGGCACGTAGGGACAGCTGACAATCCCGCGGATCTCATTTCACGAGGACAATCGCCAGAAAAATTTCTCAAACCATCAATTTGGCAATGTGGACCGAAATGACTCGCGAGAAAGAAAACCCACTGGCCATCGTGGACCTTGCCATCCGTGGACAAAGAACTCCACGACGTTGTGTAAAACTCCATTTTGTTTAGCGACGACCACGATTGACCTAAATATTGTGGAAAGATACTCTTTATGGGCCAAATTGATCCGGGTCGTCGCCGTTTGTCTTCGATGGAAACCTGACAACAAGAACAAGGAGTTGTAATTACAGCAGAAGGTCATTATACCCGCAACGCTGTCATCAAAATGATTCAACGCGTGCATTTTGAGGAAGAACTGCAGTCATTGTCTTAAACGAGAGACGCAGAAATCAGAGGCAAATTGCAGCGTTTGAATCCATTCATTGACCAAAATGGCATCTTGCGCGTGGAAGGAAGATTTACGCACTCATTAATGCCGTTCTCGCAAAAACACGCGATCATTTCACCTGAATGTCGCATAACAGGGAAGACAATTACGACGAAGTCGAAGAAGACAAAGATACCAACACGACGATAGTAAGTGGATATATCGATCGTGACAATGACGACGATGATGATGACGACGAAGACGGCGAACCGATACGACGTACGACGGAATCACAGTGCACAGTGAAACCGTGTAACATCGGCGTAAGAAGGGTGGAGGCGAAATACGTGCCAATGTCTAAGGATGTGGAAGAATCCATGGAAACATTTAGCGGCGACTCTACGACGAGGGTACAGCGTACGGTTCGTGAGTTTGAAAAAACTGCAAAGCTATGCGAATGGACGAACGCCCAGAAAATCATTTACGGCAGTAGACTACTTCGCGGACCTGTATTTCCTCTATGTAATGATTATTTATATTTTTTGGTATTGCTTCTCTAGTAAATACGAATGCTATAGAAAACTGTTTTCCTTGCATTGTATTCTTATTATTTTGTAATAAATATATACCAGCATAAGAAATCGTAAAAAATAAATTTTTTATTAAGAAATTTGTTTCACAATTACTTGCTTACAATGTTTTCAGAGGCAAAAAATTAATACAAAATAAAAAAATAGATTGGAGAAAAAAAATCCAACGAGAGACGAGAATCGAACCCTGGACCTTCAGCAGCATTGGAACTTTAGGGTTTTGCCATTAGGTCACAACAGTATATAAAAATCATAGGAAATAAATCTGTAGTTACAGAAGTAATAAAACTTTAATCGTAAATATCTTAAAAACTATTGAGTAGCGGCGGAAATAATGGTACATATTCTTGAACTGTATGACGAAATCTACAAACCTACAAAGTTTCAATTAAATCGGTGACCCGAAGGGCTTGCACTCTCCTTGTTAGTTGTGTTTTAGTTGTGAGCCATTAGTTGTAACAGGCTGAATTGTCATTGTGTCGTTGAGTTGAGTTGTAGTCTTAAGTTGTAGTCGATATAGATTCGTATGCTTAATCGTGACCCACATATTGTTAATCGTTTATTATTATTATTGTTAATTAATAAATAGTATTATTTACCACCACCAACCGTAGTCTCTATAATAGCAAACATCTTCTGCATCTGAACTCGATCACCGCGCATAAAACAGTACGTGATCTCCTACAAAGACACAACGTAAAATTTTTCACCTACACCCCGAAAGGCACTAGAAATACATCGATATTATTAAAAACCATAGACGGCGACTTCGAGCCAGAAGTAATACTTAACGAGCTTCGCTCAAAAGATGTTTCGGATGTTCAATTCTGTACAGTAAAAAAACTCGAGACGCGGAATTCAATCCTCGAAGGGAGGAAGCTCCCAATTTATATAGTACAGCTGTCTTCTGACAGCAAAACGGATAATTTAAAACAGATCAAAATCGTACTCCATTCCCTTATTCAACAGGAAAAATTAATAAAGAAAGATCGAGTCCAGTGCAAGAGGTGCCAAAGGATATTACGGTAATTACGAATTTCACAGAATGTCACTTTGTTTTGTATTAATAAAAATTAATTTCTATATTTTTATTTCAATTTTACGTGCACCTTTCCTTTCTTTCTCCTATATATACGCTGACTGCTATAGGTGGATGAACCCTTATGTGGCCAACTGTACGTATGTAAATGAACGCGTGATATCTACAGTTCTACATACCTCGTTTGTGGATATATGTGTATATGTAGACTATGTCACGAAACGACCTTTTACAATATTAACATGTTAAATAACCCCAGTAACGTATACGTTTCAAATGCAAAATAAAGGTGATTCCTCAAAATAAAACCGATTATTTTCTATTTTAAAATTAAAAGCGCATTACCAAATTACAACGTAGTTAACAAAGCTATACTATATTCCAATTTTCTGTTTGCAATGAATTGTGAATTTTAAACTTACTTGATACATTTAGTACATACTCTGTAGGTGATGTGATATACGTTGGAAAAAGTAATGGAAAATTAGGACTTTGACTCATAAAAATATCATGAACATAAATTGAAAATAGAAAACAACGGAAACAAATTATATTTATATTAACTCGGAGCGTTCCGCCTTACCTCACACACTCGGCACATTACTCCAATGGTATGGTTCTTCCCTAACAGTAAGTGTAATGTAACTAACAGTAAGTGTAATATACTCTTATCTCTAACACGTCTGCACTGTACGATGCCTCCAAGGGACCTGGCACGAGTCATGCCAAATCCATACACGCGCTCGCAAACATCAACATCACGGCCGTGATGACTTTTACATTCTTCCTAATAATATATTTTAAAGAGATCGATAATACCTTTATAACTATGTACGAGATGTACTATTAACCCTTTGCACTCGACGATTTTTTGACTAGAGAAAAGTAGAAATTCAAAGATTTTCTACTGATATTCTTTTGAGCAGTAAATAAAGAATTGTATAATAATAGAATCGTAGAATTATTTGATTTCGATACCTCGCACACTGTTACATTCCATTAAATTTGATATATTAATTTATATCGATGTTGCAAATTTTATGAAGTGGTGACTGAAGCTCACCTCTCGAGTGCAAAGGGTTAATCTTATATTCAAGGATCCATTTATACTTGATTATTTGTTGGATGACTAACGATTCGTAGGCCCTTAGTCACTAGAAGGGCCTGGCTGATAAACGCAGATCAATTTCAGAGTACAAAAACAATTGACTCATTCCTACTTTCACTAAGGGCCAATGGTTACCCCACCAAAAACTAACATTATATAAGCACCCACAAAATTTGCGAAAGGTCAATTTCAGTTCAGTTTTTTCCTTTCCGCCGACTTGTATTTTTCCAACGTAGCCTTGTTGCCTGAACCCATATTGTATATTGAAATCCGGGCTCCAACAGGTGAATGCATGATCTGCCACCTCGCGGTAGTCGAGATAATAAGATCTAACCGTAACCTAATCCATTAAATTGATTACTAACGGAATAGTTAGGTTTAAGTAAAGTTTGAGTTAGATTTTTGTATTCAAATCGACTTAATCGAGTTTCTAAGTACACCCGTTATATACGTCCATGGTCTACCGTCTTGATATGTTTACAGAAAGCATCAACAATCGGTGACTCAACGCTTACACACGCTGCCACATACGTCTGGCTATGCGCAGTATCGTAACAGTAACAACAGTTTCTTAAAAAATCTTGGAAATTGAGGCCTAGCTTCTATTACATACATAGGAAAAAGTTGTTTAAAATGTTGAATTCTACAACATATTCACAAATCGTCGAAATTATTGTGTAATAATAAAATGCAGTAGGGAAGAGTATTTACGGGAGAGAAAGGGGTACAAAGAATGGTGCGACGAACAGAGAAAAGAATATGAAAGGAAAGAGGAAAGGGAGATCGAGAGCATAAAGACGGAACAGGAAGCATGAAAGTACGGTAACAGATTCAGAAAAAAGGAGAAGCAATAGACACGGAAATAAAACTAGAGGAGTGGCGAAGAATCTTCGTGGAAATACTGGGGGAAGCTAGAAAAGGGAAGTGACAGTGGTAGCTAAACAGGAAGAAGGATTAGAAGAGAGGGAAGAGAAAATTAGTAAGGAAGAAGGGATTAAATAGGTAATTGTAAGTTAACACGTTGAATGCCACGCCAGTTTTACAGAGATTGCCCCTGGCGCCACGATGAATTTTCTATTGTGCGATGCATATATATTATTTACAACAGATAAGGTGAGTTGTATAATCGCGTTTAATGTATTTTTCGTGGTGGGGATCACCGATGACCCCCGAGGCGCTGTGGGCCATTTTTGCCATTATCAATTGTTTAAAAAGCAACTCGAAAAAATATTTCAATTCCCGATTTTAGGATGAAATTAGCGATGTATTTAGCGAAATGTTCTGAGGACGAAGATTACATTTCATCGAGCAATTACGTACAGAAAGAATGTCGTGACGAATTTAAAAAGAAACCTGGAAGTGTGCAAAATGTAAGGCGATTTTGCAGTGTGCCATGAAAATAATTCAAATCAGCTAGGGAGAATGAGAGCAAAGAATTTCACTAAAAAAGTGGCGACATATTGTGCCGACTGCTTTGGTTCACTTTTTCTTTGTATAAATAAAATTATTTTTGCATGTTCTGTATGGCATTAATTTCTTCGAACCATTATAGTAACAATGGTACTATTTAGAAATTTATCAGTATCGATATTTACTCTAATTATGTATTTTCACTAATGGTCGCGTCGCCGGTCACCGGTGGCCCCCATGGCGCCACCGCCAAGTTCAGTGCCGGTCACCGGTCACCCCCGTGGAATTCAACGTGTTAAGAATAGACAGAGCTCCAGGAGAAGATAAGTTGGTAAACAAGGTATGGAAAAATATGCCTGTAAGTATAGGAAAAGCAATGATGAAAGTGATGAGACGAATATGAAGAGAGAGCGATGTACTGGAGAAATGCAATAGGGAGTATTATGTCCCATTAACAAAGAAGGAGAAGAGAAAGAAGTCAAAAACTGCGGAGAAATCAAAATTCTGGGATGTATGAGGAATACGACATATAAAATATGCGTGGAAATTTTAAACGAAAGATTACAGGAAGGGATAAAATAAGATTAAGCAAGTTAAAAGGAAGACCGTTTGAATTCAGAAAAGGGGGAGGAGTAGCTGACTCGAATATGTGCCGATCCACCTGGTGGACATTGAACTAGGTAAGAACAGAGGAAAAATCTTCGCATGTTTTGCAAACCTCAAAGGGGCATTTGATAAAGTATAAAGAAAAGTACCGACGAGAAGGATGGAGAATATAGGAGTAAGTACGAGATTACAGAAGAGAATAATGGAATCATATACAGAAGCAATAAATGTAACGAAAGTAGAAGATGAAACCTCGAGAGAATTCTGAATAACCAGGGGATTAAGACAGGGGTGTCCAATAAGCTCAACGTAAAAAAACCGGAAAAGAAGACGCGTTTAGGGCAAAACCGCTATACTGCATATTTACCAAGAATAAAATTTGTTCATTTGGAGTTTCGTTATCAAGAAAATCGACTTTAAATATCTATCGAGTACATATGTACACCATCGAATTGTAAGCGAAGGTTTGGTGCACGCGTACTCGATGAATATTCAAAGTTGATTTTCTCGACAATGAAGCTTCGAATGAAAAAATTTCACGCTTTATTTTCGATTTGTTATTCCATGTAGAATCACCTATCACTTTCCCGGCTGTACTACCGCTACTGGGAGATTTTGTTTAATCGCACTGAATCTAAATCGAGTGGTGAAATGGTGTCAGAGTTTGACTCATACATAGCTTGATATATACGCACATATATATATGTACTCGCCAGACGTAACCGAGGATGATTGATCGCCAGTTACTACTACCAGAAGTTCGACAGGTGTTTTGCATAATTATCAGGTGACGAAATGTATCAACTGGATAATTGTGAGAAATGTCGCTATGTTATGAACTTTGCTGGTAAAAGGTTATTACTCTGATAATATTTTAACCCTTTGCACTCGAGAGGTGCCCTTCAGTAGCCATTTGATAAAATTTCGAAGCTCCATATTCATAAATATGTGAAATTTTTGGGCAATGTAACAGTGTGCGAGGTATCGAAATCAAATAATTCTACGTGTTAATTATCATACGATTTCTTACTCCTGCGTAGAAAAATATCGTCAGCTTTGTAACAGAAAATCTCTGAACTCTTATCCTTCTTTAGCCAAAAAATCGTCGAGTGCAAAGGGTTAATATTAATACTTTAAAAGTATGTAAACTAACGAAATATATAAACTAGATAATTAGCTAAATAAACTGGATACATTAGATAATTAGATTAGATAAACTAGATAATTGTTGCGAATTATTGTTCAAAAGATTCCATTACGATAAATATTTACAACGAGAAGATATTTTAAGTAAATACACGGATTATATTGCAAATAAAATTTCTAACAAAAATAACGAAACAAACGAACTCCCCTTTCGAATACAGCTAAAGGATAGATTAATACTTACATTTGTCACGAGCTATACTCACCCGACCAATTAAACCGAAACTCTCAATACGATATTCTCTCAACATGTTCGAAACCAAATTTGCTACCACCATCAATTAGAGAGCTTCCCTGAGAGATGAAGGGCTTTCGTATTTAATCCGCGTTAAGTAAGACCGTGCTTAAAAAATTATAAACCCACTGACTAGTCTCACTCCAATTATCCCCCAATTATTCTCCATTTACCTTGTCAGTGTACCGCACAATCCCTATCGATCTCGGCATCCTATGCAACGTGGTTCTGAATCGTTCGGTTATGCATTTGGCTGAAACCAAACTGCTGGAACTTGGTTCGAATAAAAATCGAACCGAATCATTCTAAAATCGGTTGTGCGCGTATAACTGATCGGATCAACGCAACCGAACCGCAAGATAAACGATCACCCTGCCAGAGGCCTGGCTCCAAGCGATATCAACGTGACATTATGCAACTTGTCGCTAACCTTCACTTCATGGGATAATGGGCAGATTCGTGTTTTGCGATGCACGGGTTTCTGGGTAGCTTCCCCCGAGATACGAGATACGACTCGATCGATTTAGGGGTTGCGTCCTGTGCATGCGTTCCGAAACAGATTGCGTGCTGCAAGAATATCGCGAAAACGCTAATTCGAGAACGGATATTCATTTGAGATAGACGAACGAATATCGCTAGAATTTTTTAGTTCTTTTAGCGCTTAGTTTGTCTAGGCCTGAGAAAGATAGTTGTCCGGTATTGTAGGATGCCAGTGTCACGAGACTGGTGACGTAGAAGGTTTAGGATGAGCGATTCATGAGAGATGGTTGAAGGGTTATCCCCTAAGTAATTGCCTTCGCAAAGGAAACAACCAAAGTACGTTCGGTAATAAACTAGGTTTTATTTCATTTCGAGGCAGTATTTATACAGAATTGGTGTGCCATAACGGGTATCTTATCTTATATCTGAGTTCAAGGATGATGCGGTGTGTCATCGAGGTATGTTATTTATTGCCTGACGTTATTTCGTTTCGGGGCGGTATTTATACAAAGTTGGTGTGCCATAATGGGTATCTTATCCTATGTCTGAGTTTAGGGGTGATGTTATGCACCGTGTCATTGAGGTATGTCATCTTTCGCCTCACACCAGAAACAGGTTTTGTTCTGTCTTCAGCTTACAGAAGTAACGTGTATGTATTCCTTCCTTTATCGAAGGAATATCGGGTCTGTACGAACAGTTTTAAATACCGTAAACAAACAGAATAAAATCAATAGTGAAATAACGTAACCTTAACACACGGAAAACGGGCTTTTATTCTTCTCTCTTCGACACCGAACGTTTCACGTCTGTGCCGGTCACAAAGTATATTCACGAGAATTCATCAAGGCTTCTCCAAACTCAATACTGTGCCCCTGTGTCCAGGGTCCTATTTTTGTGCCCTTAACACGTCAAGTGCCACACCGGTCCCCAGGGATCGGCGCTAGACTTCCCATTAAGGACTAGGAGCAAAAGGTGCTAGTTTTTGATGTTTAATTCTTCGCCATCTTTGGATCTAACGTTTGGGAATTTCTGTTATAACAATTGGTACAGTATTACCGAGTTTTATGAATTCTTCGCCCGCTGCCAGTGTCCCACTTGATGGCCGAGTCTGGGCCTGAACGAAACGGCAAGCAAAACGGGCTGGGCACTTAACGTGTTAATTGACCGATCTGATTCAGCCGATTCGCGATTCGCCACTAGTGAGAATACGATTTCTCTAACCTGCATTCCCCCCGCCCACCGGCCCATAAGACCACATAAGAAAGCTAGCTTGTTTCTAAAAGTAGCCTTCCATAACGGTATTAGTCGGGTTTCGATATTTTTCTAAAATACGACCCTGCACTGACATTGACAGGCTTTTGATTTGTTTCTCTAAAGATAGCATCCCATAGTATCCAGTTTTATGATGACGGGAATGCCCATGTGGGTGGATAATGGTCGGTAAACATTATTGTGGGAATTTTTGAATTTTGTTTCAATTGGAACATTCTCATTGGACAGTTAATTGGACGTTCTCATTTTTTTTTTAGTTGTTAATTAGACATTGCATGTAATTATTAAGGTTACACGATAATATACTAACTTCCATATCATCGTATTGAATGAATAACGAATTGGAC
Organism: Eufriesea mexicana; assembly: GCF_001483705.2. Taxonomy (NCBI): domain Eukaryota; kingdom Metazoa; phylum Arthropoda; class Insecta; order Hymenoptera; family Apidae; genus Eufriesea; species Eufriesea mexicana. The sequence continues at coordinate 32,323 of NW_016914563.1, forward strand.
ATATAACCATTCATCCTATATAGTTTTCCAAGGCTGAAATAAATTCACATTTTATGTGTATTCTATATATGTAGGATTTCTAGCTAGATTAATTCTATGCAACAGCAACTCCCTTGTAATAATAAAACTGGTTTATTTAATTAACATATTTCACTAAGTTTTTCTCAATTCCAACTCTCAAACACACGATCCTTTATTCTCTACGTCTTGGTTACACACAATCTGCTGCGCCCACTCCCTTGCACCCTTACATACAGACAAAACTCTCTCTTTCCATACACAGGCTTCCTCCTTCAATCACTCGACCCAGTCATTAATATATCATCCGTTCGTACGCACTTCAGGTATCGTCCTAAACGTCTAACAAGGAGAGTGCAAGTCCTTCGGGTCACCGATTTAGTTGAAACTTTGCAGGTTTGTAGATATCGTCATACAGTTTAAGACGTTGGAAGCCAGATACGCCTATGCAACGATGACGACATGCCTGTCGAAGGTTGCAGGGCATTACCGACCTTTGGACTTCAAGGGGTCGGTTTTGAGGGCTTAAAAGGGCCTGCCGTCTTTCAGAGCCCCAGATAGAAACCAAAACGGCTATTTATACATTATTGCCCATAGAGGCATCCAAATTAAAAAAGAAAAAATAGGACTCATACGTTTTAATTATATATCGTATAATAAACCTCTTACAAATAAGATTGCTATACAACTGAATACAGTTATTTCCCTGTGCGTTTGGCTATTTCCTCCACGAAATTCCCAACACAAGAAAATAGATAATTATAGCAGCAACTACTCAATAATTTTTTAGAAATTTACGATTAAACTTTGAGTACTACCTTACTTTTAGATTTATTTTTACCAGTTTGCAAGTGAAGTTGTTCATTGGTAACAGTCGAGAATTTCTATGCTGAAGGACCGAGGTTCGATTCTTGTCCATAATTGGTTGTTTTTTCAATTGATTTTTATTTTATGTTCATTTTTTGCTTATGAAAACATTATAAATAAACAATTGTAAATAAAATTTTTTAATAAAAAATTTCTTTTATACGCTTTCTTATGCAAGTATATATTTATTACAAAATAATAAGAATATTATGCAAGAAAAATACTTTTCTATAGTAATCTTATACATAAAATATAAAACCTATCGCCAATGTAAGTATTAATTATCAAATTAAACATGGTGTAAGAATGTTGTCTATAATTCCGACTTTGCTGTGTAGCTATAAATGTTCATGAATTAATTAGAAAAACTTGGAAATTTATTAATTTTCTACTGCCTAATTGATTTTATAAGGGGTATTGGGAGCACATAACCAGAAGAGGTATCAAGTTCGAATAAAAATTTTACCGCCCGCGATCAGTGCCATCTATAATTTTGGACCCAAAACTCGGAAAAGTAATAGGAATACAGAATAGACGAGGAGGTCGTCGAAAAAACTCGTCGCGTGTCAGACAAGACAGAGAGGGGATAGAAAAGGATAGAAGGACTCCGACAGTGACGAGTTAATAAATTACCCAATTTCCGTAATTAATTTATGAACTTTCATAATTGCCTTGCAAAGATAGAACTTTAGGCAGTATTCTTATATAACTTTCATAAATAATTTAAAGCTAATTTGTTAGTTATTAATTATTGTTTAATGGCGTCCATGATTTCGTAACTATGGCCGTCACGATTTTCCGTGAAAATATTTAATGCGAAACGAAACTAGAATGAAAATGTGAACAAAGATGATATGTGAAAATGCCCCAGGCTTAATGAAAAACCAATGGAGTCTTCGACAACAATTCAAACACTGCATAGAATAATCAGAAATAATTAATTAATTAGGGACAAATTTATATCGAAAAATATATTGAAAAGTTCTTGAAGGACCTGCCTTTACGATGCAATTATAAAAGTTCATAAATTAATCCCAGATATTGAGTAATTAGTGAATTTTCCACCGCCGAATTGATTTCTTAAAATGTATCAGGAGCACATAACCAAAATTAATAACTTATTCAAGGAAAATCAGTGTCATCTATGATTTTAAACTCGAAGCTCGCATTAGGTATAAAGAACATAGATTGCGCCTGGAGGTCGCCTAAATCCAAGTGACGTGGTGGATGAGATAAATAAAACAATAAAACGATATAAATAACTAACACACATTCTCTTCCATTCTTTCAATTCACTTAAGAATACCATAAAGTATTCTACATTCTTTAATAAATTCAGTTAAAACAGTGGTTTTAATTAGACAATCAGCATTCATTTCTATACCTGGCAGACGACAAATATGGAAACGTACGCCTTTACAACGCAATTATGAAAGCTCATAAATTAAGTGATTTGCTAATTTTTCTCCAAGTGAACAGGAGAGTGAATAGGAAATGAGAAAACATTGTAAACAAATGCCGGAAGCATTATTGTATCCATGCAGGTGCGCCTGCATCACGCAAAAGAATGAAAGCCTTTGTATTAACATAACCTTCAGTTGTAATTAAATAGTGTAAGTTATGAGCTATTGTTTTTCCACCTTTTATTAGCGATAGCAGAGCTTGGTTGTGAAAAGACAATATTCTGTTAAAATAATCAGGCACGTGCAACAGTAGAAAAATATTGGACTCATGGAATATCACCAACATGTAGCCATGAGATGCCAAGAATGATATTTTATAGAGCGAAAAAATTGAAGCAGCAATACAAATATGTTATGATATGTCTATTGGATTCTAGGTCGATTAACGATATAACATAAAAGGTAGAAATCTTTGATGGTCAAACAAAGATTCAAAAAATGGGGACGGCTTAGGCACACAAAAAGGAATGAAATTAATTTAGTGGTTCGAATGAAAGCAGTGAGAAGAGGAAACGCATATTATGTCGAATAAAGAAACAAGAAAGGGTCAGCATATGTATCAACACAGAAGGATGTGGGGCGTGGACATGCAAATATAGGGATCATTGAAGAAATAGTGAATGGACACTTGGCAATAATTGTAAAAGTTAAAGATAAATTGAATATAGAGTGTAATTGTTGCATTATGGCACAAATGCGTAGAAACATCTATAGGAATTTGGAAACTATAAAAGCAGCAAGAATAATGGGGCTGTGACACATAGAATTTGTTGGGCCAATAAAGCCCTCGTTAAAAGGTGGAAGAAGAAAAAGTGGTAGGTCTTACCTGCTGACGATTATTCGAGAAAAGAACTATTTGGTTGACTGATTTATGAATGACTAAAGACTTAATATGAAATATTATTGACAAGGAAATATTTTTATTATAGGAGGCTTACAAACATGAGTGATATTTATATGCAAGGACCAGCCACTAAAGGTAAAGTAAAAAATATTAGATAATAATATTTCAATGGAATGTATATCCGCTTTTAAAAATTTAACGGATGTACAATATTTACTTTCTAAATTTCTATATTAATATATTAAACAATTTCTAATTTAAATTACAATAATAAATAATAAATTGTAATAAATTTGATTTTAAAAGTATTTTACATTAATCAAACTAGTATATTTGTTATAACTAGATTGTAATGAAAACAACTGTTGGTGATATTGAGTCAGAATTATGGATCAAATAAACTCCAACGACATGTAGAAATTTCATACAATTGCGTGTGGATGGTTATTGGGATGACACTATATTTCATAGAATTATCAAAGGATTCATAACACAAAGCGGTGATCCCACAGATACAGGAGATGGTGGTAAAATATATGGAGAACCATTTATAGTGAGACTACATTTAAAAATAAAATGAATTCCTTTTTTATTCAAAAATAATTATTGGATATATGTGTTTTTGGAACGATTTTCGTACAAGATTACGTACATGTGGACGAAGTTTAGTTGCTATGGCTAATGCTGGAGAAGATGACAATAGTTCCCAATTCTTCTTTACTCTTGGTTATAGATTAGATATGAAGAATAAACATACAATCTTTTGTAGGCTTACTGGAGAAACTATATATAACATGCTTGAACTTGAAGAAGCATTTGTAGATGAAGTAGATTTAATGTTTAGAAAAAAATATATCAGGAATTAATATAAATATAATATTTCCTCTTTTTTGTAGAATGGTAGGTCACTTTATCCTCCAAAAATGAGAAAAACTGAAATATCGAACAATCCATTTTCTTATATTATACCAAGAATAATGGTACAGAAAAGTGAAGAAGTAAAGGACAGTTCAAAAACTAAAACAGCAGCAGTAAAGTAAATATCATATATGTTTGCAGAATTTAGCCCTGATAGTATTGTTCTTTACAATGAGAAATTTTGTTATAGAGATTTCAATCTTCCATCATTTGGTGAAGAAGCAGATGAGGATGAAGAAGAATCTGTGATATTAAATAAAAAGTTTAGTGGTAAAGGCAAATCAGTTCATGATCATTTAATTGGTCCAAAATTAACCTCACAACCAGCAGTTGAATCGCTTGGACTTGCAAATAAAAAAAGAAAGGAAGACCATAGTAGTAAGTGGGAAAGTGACGACGATGTAAAAACAGAAGGAATAGATTATAAAGAAAGAGAAACAGTTAGTTTATTGTTCAAATTGTAACTATGTAATAGAAAGTAGGATTTTTTATTGACTGTCTTATATTTATATTTTCAGAGCAATGAAAGAAAGGATAGGAAATAAATTGAGAGATGCAAAAAAGCAACCGAAGAAAATAGAAATTTGTAAAATGAATGATGTTGAAGGTGATAAAGATGCAAAGGGAAATGAATAGGGAGTAAAGAACTCCTAATGAGGTTGTTGCGTCCCGAACACTGCAACTCGCTCGTGGAGTTTCACGGGGTTGTAAGGCCCGTTACGCTGCTGCGGCAATGCTGCTTGGGATGCGGTCTACTCTAACTTGATAGAGGTAGACCTGGTTGGTGTTGAACTGCAAGGAGTTCTATAGTAGCAGACAGTCTCCTGCGCTGAGTGTTGGTGGGACTCGATTGCTGATGTTGTGGTCGTGATGGAGTTTAGAGAGAATCTTGTTGTGATCGTGATGGAGGTTCTACTGAGAACCTTCTTGTGAATGCCTTGTTAGTAGTTTTATAAGGATCGACTGTTTTCTCATTGGTTGGTATGATATTGGGGGTGTACGCTAACTTCAGCGTCTTTCGGTGGTGGTGGCTGTTTAAACATTTGGGTTCTTATGCTTGTCCTCTAGAGAATAATATATGGGTCCTTGTCACGGTTTATCCTAGCGGTGGTTTAGGTGACGCTGAGCAGGTGCAAATGAAGGGACCCTTGCAATAGAGGCATAAAACGGGCCTCCACTTGACTTGTGACATTGCGGTCCTAGGGCCGCAACAGAGGTTTAGCATGAGAGAAAGCCGAGGAAATGCACGGTAAGAGAGATAGATGCAAGATAAACCAATATCTAAAATTATTAGGATAACTCGTATATTTGAATTGTATTATTTGCGGTAGTGTGTATATGTCGATAAATATTGTTACATATATATGTGGGTGCGGGATGAAGCTTTATTAAATCCTGTGTAGGTTGCGTCGCTGGCGAGAGCTCGAGCTCGACTGGCTCTTCGAAACTCATGCCGAAAACGCGACGTATCGTCAGCGACGATTTTGGCTGGAGACATTGTCTCCGCCGATACAATGTATGTTTGGTGGCTCGGGCACCGCGTGCCGCCGGACCGCCAAAGGGAGTCGTCGCGCAACATTGTATGTTGGCGCGCTTGTGCGCCGGCCGCCACATATATATATATTGTCATTAAAATGATAATTATTAATTAATATGTATTATGAAACATCTTTTTCTCGCAACGGTCCGTGATACGAACATCTACTCAGATTCTAATGTCTATATGTCATTGTTTACTATGTCGTTAACAATACACGTGTATTTGTGAAACTTTCAAAGTGAATAAAATGTACCTAAGCATGTAACAATCGTAATCATCATTAGCCTTCATCTGTGACTTCATGTACGTCTGCAATTAGTTCATAAACTTTTATAATTATATCGTAAAGGCACAGCCTTAGCGAGCTTTCTAATGTAATTCTGGATATGAATTCCTTGTTATTTAATTCATTATTGGTGATTATTGTATAGAGTGTTTGAACCATTGCCGAAGATACTAATGGTTTGTCTTTCCATTAGTATAGTGAAGTAATTAATAATTCCAGTTCACGAATTTATTATAGAAATTTTTTTTTGGATTTCCTTTTTTCGGTATAACAACGTAGAGTCGGTT
>NW_016914564.1:0-258 GCF_001483705.2 Eufriesea mexicana
CAGTGCTAGCCGCTTGCGGCTGCACCAAGTAGAGACCGCTGTGACCGCTGATTGCCGCTCTCGAAGCAGTTCCTCCCGCGAGTTACCGCCGACCAGGATTATTATATCGTCGGCGTACGCGACTGCTTCGCATTGGGCCTCCTCTGACTCTAGTTGCACCAGCAAGTCGCCGAAAACTGTATTCCAGAGGCTGAGGCCCAGTATCGACACTTGCGGGCAACCCATTGTTACGAACTTCTCGACAGATTCGTGCTTCCC
>NW_016914565.1:0-589 GCF_001483705.2 Eufriesea mexicana
TCGACTTCTGAGACCTGCGGCGATCTAGTATGTTCTGATTGCCTCTGGGGATGCAAGTAATAGCTGTCTCGGCACATAAGTTTGAGTTATGATACGTTTGGTCATGTTACGTTAGCTTAGGTTAGGTTTGAATGGCTTCGACTTTTCTGCTATACACTGCGATTCTATGGATTTTTGCGCTTCATCCTCCTCTAAGATGCTCCGCTTGGCAATGTGGATCAACCAATAATTGTCGCGGCACGTTAGGCTGGGTTAGATTACGATCGGTCAAGTTAGGATAAGTTGGTTTATGTTATGATACCTCTGACCTTTGTGCTCGACACATATATTCTCAGGTCTTCTGTGCTCTACTGTGCTCTATCATATTCCATGTGACGCCAGGAGTAGGGGTCGCGGCACGTTTGTTTCAGATATGTTACGACCGATTATGTTAGGTTTGGCTAGGTTCGGACGCGGCAACTTCGACGTTTGTGCTATACACTAAAATTCTATGGACTTCTGCGTTCCACTCTCCAATGGTATGTTTTGCTTGGTGTTCGCGAGGCCAGCAGAGGTGGTCGTAGGACGGCAGGTAGAGATAGGCTACTTT
>NW_016914566.1:0-273 GCF_001483705.2 Eufriesea mexicana
CCTTACCTATGCAAGGAAGATAGCTCACCACGATGTTAGTCGAAAATGTCAATGAAATTGAATCATCCATCCAGATACTATAGAAATGTAATGGCTATAGCACGCCAACAACATCTACCCTCCTTCTTTATGCAAGAAAGATAGCTCAAGACGTTATTAGTCGAAAGTGTCAATAAAATTGCACTTTCCAGCCAGATTCTGTAGCTTTGCAAAGACTATAGCACGCCAAGAGAATCTTTCCACCTTATTTGTGCAAGAAAGCTAGCTCACCAC
>NW_016914567.1:0-287 GCF_001483705.2 Eufriesea mexicana
AACGTGTCCAACCTGGAATGTCCTAGCCCGCCCTGACTTGAAGTGACGATACCTGTCGCGACGTTACCTGGCCTGGCCTGGCCTTATCTGAACTGACCTAAGCTAAACCGCCCAGATCTGGTCTGGCAAGACCTGGCCAGACATGCCCTGACCTGACCAGACCTGACGTGACCTGGCCTGACCTGACCTGACCTGACATGACCTAATGTGACCTAACCTAACCTAACATAACCGAACCTAACCTAACATACCCTAACTGTGTAAAACCTATCCTAGCCAGACCTACC
>NW_016914568.1:0-1026 GCF_001483705.2 Eufriesea mexicana
ATAAAGTTTGGATTGGTTAGGATATGGTAGCTTTGACTTTTGTGCAGTACACTGCTTTTCGGAGTATTTCTCCGCTCCGCTGTGCCCTCATATGCTCTTCTTTGCTCTGTGGAGGCCACAAACAGCGGCCGAGGCGTGTAAGGTTGGGTTGTGTTACGTTCGGTTAGTTTATGATAGCATAGGAATGGTTTGGGCAGCTTTGACTTATCTATTGTACACTTTGATTCTATGGATTCCAGCGCACCACTCTGCACTAATATGTTTCGCATGGCCCTGGGGAGGCCAGCAATAGCGGTCACGGCACGATATGTTTAGTTAGATGACGTTTGGTACGATTAGCTTTGGTTATGTTAGAACGGGATATCTTTGACCTTTGAGCTGTACACTGCTGTTCGATGGATTTCTGCGCACTTCGTTGCACTAATATACTCTACTCCACTCTAGGGAGGCCACCAATGTCTGTCGTTGCACGATGGTTTCAGTTAGGTAACGTTTGGTTAGGTTAGGTTGGGTTAGGTTTGGTAACGTTGGCTTCGACTCTTGTGCTATACACTGCTATTCGTTGAATTTCTGCGCTCTACTGTGCTCTAACATGTTCTGCCTGCGTCTCGGCAGGCCAGCAGTAGAGGTCTCGGCTCGTTAGGTTTAGTTATTCTATGTTTGTTTAGGCTAGGTATGGTCCGGTTGGGTTAGGTTATCTTACACTTTTACGGTGTAGACTGCAATTCGGTGGATTTCTGCGCTCTACATTGCTCTACTATACTGTGTTCGACTCTGGGGTGTCTGTTATAGTCTCTCGGCGCGTCAGTTTCAGTTATGCTACGTTTGGTTAAGGTCTGTCAGTTCGAGTTAGGTATGGATGGCTTCGACTTTCGCTGTATATACTGTTGTTCCGTGGATTACTGCGCTCTACTGTGCTCTAGTATGTTCTGCTTGACTCTGCGGAGGCCAGCAATAGTGGTCTCGGTACGTTAGGTTGACATAGAAAACGTTTGGTTATGTTACGTTTGGTAAGGTTAGGATGGT
>NW_016914568.1:3621-25611 GCF_001483705.2 Eufriesea mexicana
TCTGAGCAATACTCTCCTCTATTATGCGGTGCTTGGCTCTGTGGAGGACGGCAATAATAGTCGCGGCGTGTTTGGTAGATGCATGTTACGTTATGTCAGGTTACGTTTGGCAACGCATGGATAGGATAGCCTTGATCTTTGTGCTGTACACTGATATCCGGTGGATACCTGCGCTCAACTGTGCTCTATAATATTCTGCTTGTGCCTGCGGACGCAAGAAATAGTGGTCGCTAAGTTTGGAATGAGTTATGTTAGGTTAGGCTAGGTTCGGTTAATTTATGTTTGATCACGTTAACTTCGACTTTTGCGATATACAATGCAATGCGGTGGATTTTGGCGACCTACACTGCTCTAGTACGCTCTGCTTGGCTCTTTGGAGGCCAGAAATGTTGGTCTCGGCATGTTAAGTTGGGATAGGCTACGTTAGGTTGTGATTGGCTACATTAGGTCAGGTTACGTTAGCTTCCGTTAAGTTTGGTGACTTCTCCTTTTCTGATGTAAACTGCGATTCTATGGATTTCTACGCACTACTCTCCTCTGATACGCTCTGCTTGGCTCTGTGGAGGCCACCAATAGTTGCCGCGGCACGGTAGATTGTGATAGATTGCTTTTGGCTAGGATACGTTACTCTGGGTTAGGTTCGGATGTCTATGAGTTTGCTCCAGCAGGCATCTAGTCTATGCACTTCTGCGCTCTACTGTGCTCTACCACTCTCTGCTAGTCTCTGGGGACGGCAGGAATAGCGGCGGCATTACGTTATGCTTTGTCGTGTTACGTTCGGTTTGGTAAGGTTGGTTTGGTTTGGCCAGGGTAGCAGAGACTTTTGTGCTATACACAGCTATCCGTTGGATTTCTGCGCTCTACTGCGCTCTAGTGAGCTCTGCTTGGCTGTGGGATGCCAGCGATAGTGGTCGCGACACGCTAGGTTAAGTTAGGCTACGTTAGGTTTGATCAGGTTGGGTCAGGTGGCGTTAGGATATATATGACCCTTCTGCTTTACCCTGCATTGCGGCGGATTTCTGCGCTCTACAGTGCTTTGATGTTCTCTGCCTGGCTCAGGCACGGCCAGGAATTGTGGTCTCGGCTCGTTAGGCCTAGCTAGTCCACGTTTGGTTAAGATAGGCTAGAACATGTTGCCTGAGGATATCCTCGACTTTTGTGCTATATGCTGCTATTTGTTGGCTTCCTGCGCTCTACTGCGCTCTGGTACATTCTGGTTTGATCTGGCTAGGCCAGAGATAGTCATCTCGGCTCGTTAGGTTCTGTTAGGTCACGTTTGGTTCTGTTACGTTTGGCTAGGGTATGACTGGGTAGCTTTGACTATTTAGCTATACACTCCTTTGCGATGGATTTCTGCGATCTACTGTGCTCTGGCTTCGTCTGCTTGGCTCTCGGGGGCCAGGGACAGGGATCTCGGCACGTTAGACTGTGTTCGTTTATGTTCGGCTATGTTACGTTTGGTTAGCTTTTGATCCGATAGCTTTGACTTCTGTGCTTTACGCTGCTCTGCCGTGGATTTCTGCTCTCAAAATTGCCCTAATACGCTTTGCTAGCCTCTGGGGATGCCAGCTATTGTAACTAAGGCTCCTTGGGTTGAGTTGGGCTACGTTTGGTTATGTTATGTTTGCCTCTGTTAAGTGTATCAGCTACGACTTCTCTTCTTTAAACAGCGATTCCACGGGTTTCTGCGCGCTACTCTCCTCTAATACGATCTGCTTTTCTGCGGGGAGGCCAGCAGTGGCGGCCGCGGCACGTTATGTTACGAAAGGCTACGTTTGGCTATGTCACGGTTGGTTAGGTTAGGAGAGGATAGCTCCGACTGTTGTGCTATGCACCGCAATGCAGTCTACTACTGCGCCCCAGTGTGCTCTAGTATATTCTGCTCGGCTCTGGGGATGTAAGAAATAGCAGTCTCTGCAAGATACGTTTTGTTAAGCTACCTTCGTTTATGTTACGTTTGGATAGGTTAGGCTAGGTTTGACTATTGTAGTATGCATTGTGATTCTGTAGGTTTCTGCCCTCTACTCTCCTCTAGTGTCTCCTGCTTGTCTCTGTGGAGGGCAGGAATAGTGGTCTCGGCACGTTAATGTGAGTTATGTTACGTTGGTTACGTCACTTTTGGTTGGGTTAGGATAGGATAGCTTTGGCTTTTGCGCTATACACTAGTATTCGGCGGATTTCTACCTCCTGTAGTGCACTGCAATACTCTTCCCGACACTGCGGAGGACAGCAATAGTGTTCTCGGCACAATAGGTTGAGTTACGTTACGTTTGGTTAGGTTACGTTAGCTCTCGTTAAGCTTGGTAGCTTCTGCTTTTCTGCTATAAACGGCGATCCTGCGCACTACTCTCATCTAATATGCTCTGCTTGGCTCTGTGGAGGCCACCACTAGTGGTCGCGGCACGACAGGATGTGTCAGATTACGTTTGGTTGGATTTGGCTTCGTTGGGTTGGTTTAGGATACCTTTGACTTTTCTGCAGCAAACTGCTATTCTGTGGACTTCTGCGCTCTACTGTGCTCCATCACTCTCTACTTGTCTCCGGGGACGCCAGGAATTGTGGCGGCGTCACGATGTGTTGAATCATGTTACGTTTGGTTAGATTACGTTCGCTCGGGTTAGGTTAGGATTGCTTCGGCTTTTGTGCTGTACACTGGCAGTAGGTGGATTTATGCGCTTTACTGTACCCTAGTGTTTTCTGCTGGGCTATGTGAATACCAGCAATTGCGGTCGCGGCAAGTTAGGTTAAGTCAGGCTACGTTTGGTTAGGTTATGTTTGCTTGGGTTATGCTTGGATGGCACTGACAATCGAGTTACACACTGTTATTCGGTGCATTTCTGCCCTCTACAGTGGTCCAATATATTCTGGTTCGCCCCGGGGAGTCCAGCAATAGTGGCCGCGGCTCGGCATGTTGAGTTATGCACCGTTAGGTTATTTCATGTATGTTTGGGATAAGTCCGGATGGCTTTGACTTTTCTGCTATACACCGTGACCCTATGGATTTCTGCGCTCTACTCTCCTGTAATATGTTCTGCTTCTCTCCGAGGAGGGCCACAGTAGTGGTGCCGACACGTTAGGGTTAGATAGGTTACGTACGTTTACGTTAAGTTTGGTCTGGATACGATATGGTAGCTTTGACTTTAGTGCTATACACTGCTATAAGATGGACTTCTGCGCCTTTCTGTGCTGTAATACATTCTTGCTGGCTCTTGGGATGCTAGCAATAGTGGTGTCGGCACGCTAGGTTGTGTTATATCACGGTTGGTGTGGCTAAGTTCGGACAGGTTTGGTAACTATGGCTATGACATTTGAGCTGTACACTGCTATTCGGTCGAAATCTGTAAACAGCATTGCTCTACCAGCATCTGCTTGTCCCTGGGGAGGCCAGCAATTGCTTTCGTGGTACGTGCGTTTGGGACAGGTTAAGTTTGGTTAGGTTAGATTAGGCTAAGTTTGGTTGGGAATGCTATGACTTTTGTGCTATAAACTTCTGTTCGGTGCGTATCTGCGCTCTACTAGGCTATTGTACACTCTGCTTGGCTATGGGAGGCCAGCAGTATTGGTCTCGGCTCGTTTGTCTGAGTTATATTGCGTTCGGTTATGTTACGTTTAGCTAGGCTAGGATAAAGTAGCTCAGACTTTTGCGCTATACTCTTCTATTCGTGGGATTTCTGCGATCCACTGTGCTCTGGTACATTCTGCTTGGCTATGGGGGGCCAGCAGTAGTTCTCTCGGCACGTTAGTCTGAGATATGTTGTGTTTGGTTAGGTTGCGCTTTGTTAGGCTAGGATTGATCAACTTCGACATTGGTGCTGTACACTGCTAACCGATGGTCTTATGTGCTCTCCTATGCTGCAGTATGTTCTGTTTGCCTCTGGGAAGGACAGCATTAGTGGTCTCGTCACCATAGCTTGGGAGAGATGACGTTTGGTTATGTTACGTTTGTTTGGGTTAGGATGGGATTGCTTTGATTTTTATGCTATACACCGATTTTCGGTGGATTCCTGCGCCCTATATTGCTCTATAATGCTCTGCCTGGCTCTGTGGAGGCCAGCAATATTATCCTCGGCACGTTATGTGTAGCTAGGCTACGTTCGGATAGGTTAGTTTAGGACAGGTTAGGTTACGGTACCTTTGACTATTGTGCAGCAAACTGCAGTGCGGTGAATTACAGCGCTGTACTGTGTTCTAGTATATTCTGCCTGGCTCTGCGGTGGCAAGTAATAGTTGTCTCGGTGCATGCGGTTGAGTTAAGCAACGTTCGGTTATGTTACATTTGGCTACGTTAGGGTAGGATGGCTTCGACTTTAGTGCTATGCACTGCTATTCCTTGGACATCTGCGCTCTACTCTCCTCTAATATGTTCTGCTTGTCTCTGAGGAGGGCAGCAGTAGTGGTGTCGGCATGTTAGCAATAGTTACGTTGCGTTCGGTTACGTTACGTTTGGTTAGGTTTGGATAGGATCGCTTTGACTTTTGCGGTATACACTGATCTACGGTAGGTCTGCGCGCTCTACTGTGCACTGATATGTTCTGCTTGGCTCTGTACACGCCAGTAATAGTAGTCTCGCTAAGTTAGATTGAGGTAGGCTACATTTGGTTGGGATATGTTGGCTACAGTTAGGTTTGAGTTGTTTCGAATTTTCTGCTATACGCTGTGATCCCATGGGCTTCTGCTCTCTACTCTCCTCTAATTTGTCCCGCTTGGCTCTGAGGAAGCCAGCTATAGCGGTCGCGTCACGTTAGGTTGGGAAACGTTACGATTGGCTTCGTTATGATTCTTTAGGTTAGCAGGGTCTAGCTAAGACTTTTGAGCTGAACACAGCTCTTCGGCGGATTCCAGCTCTCTACTGTGCTCTAATATATTCTGCTTGGCTCCGGGAGGGCCAGTGATTGTGGTATCGGCACGTTACGTTGACTTATGTTACGATTGGTTAGGTTCGGTAAGAATATCTTTGACCTTTGTGCTTTACACTGCAATGCGGCCGGCTTCTGCGCTCCACTCTCCTCCAATATTTTCTGCTCGGCAATGGGGAGGCCAGTAATAGTGGTCTACGCACGTTAGGCTGTATTTGGCTGCGTTTGGTTATGTTACGTTTGGTTAGGTTAGGATGTTATAGCCTTGACTTTTGCGCCATACACTACTTTTCGGCGGATTTCTTCCCTCTACATTGCCATAATATTCCCCGCTCGGGTCTGAGGTGGACAGTAATAGTTGCTGTGACACGATACGTTGAGTTACGCTACGTTTGGTTAGGCTAGATTAGGCTAGGTTTGGTTATGATGGTTTCAACTTATGCGCCATACACTGCTAACAGCCGGATTTCTGCGCCCTACTGTACTCTAATATGATCTGCGTGACTCTGTGGAGGCCAGCAATAGTGGTAGCTGCGCGTTAGGTTAAGTTAGGCTACGGTTTGTTAGGTTACGTTTGCTTGAGGTCGGTTTGGTTAGCTTTAACTTTCTTGGCAAAGACTGTTGTTCGGTGGACTTCTGCGCTCTGCTCTGCTCTACCATACTTTGCTCGGCTCTGTGAAGTCACGCAGTAGTGGTCGCTACACGTTTGGCTGTGCTATGTTACGTTCGGGTGTGTAACGATTGGTTATGTTCGGAGACTGTAGCTATGGCTAATGTGCTGTACACTGAAATTCGGCGGATCCCCGCATTCTAATGCACCCTAATGTGTTCAGCTCGGGCCTGGGAACGAATTGAACAGCGACATCGGCTCATTATGTTGAGTTAGGCTACGTTTGGAAGGTTTTGGTTAGGTCAGTTTCGGTTAGGTTGTCTTTACTTTTGTGCCCCACACTGCAACGCCACCGATTTCTGTGATCTACTGTGCTCTGGTATATTCCGCTTGGCTATGGGAGAGACAGGAATAGTGGTATCAGCACGTTAAGTTGAGTTATGTTACGATTGGCTAGGTTAGGAAGGGATGGCTATGACTTTTGCGCTATACTCTGCTATTCGGCGGATTTCTGCGCACCATTGTTCTCTAATTCCTTCAGGATGGCTCTGGGAGAGACAGCAATAGTGGTATCGGCACGTCGGGATGAGTTATATTATGTTTGGTTAGGTTAGGTTAGGTCTGGTAAGGATACCTCTGACTTTGGGCGGTTCACTGCATCGCTGTCGATTTCTACGCTCTACTTTCCTCTAGTATATTTTGCTTGGCTCAGCGTAGGCCACAAATTTTGGTCTCGGCATGTTACGGTGGGCTAGGTTACGTTTGGCTATGTTACGTTTGGTTACGTTAGGAGAGGATAGATCTATCATTTGTTCCATACACTGCTTTTCGGGGGATATCTGCGCCCTACTGTGCTATAATATTCTCTGCTTGTCCTTGGGGATGCCAGCAATAGTGGCCTCGGCATATCAGTTCGAGTTATGTTGCGTTCGGCTGTGTTAGGTTAGGTTAGGTCAGGTTAGGAAATGTCCCACTTTAGTGCTATATACTGCCATTCGGTGGCTTTCTGCGCTCTACTGTACTCTAGTAAATTCTGCTCAGCTCTGGGGAGGCCTGCAATAGTGGTCTCAGCACGTTAAGTTAAGTTAGGTTACTTTCGGCTGTATTAAGTTAGGATAGGTTATGACGGGGTAGCTCTGGCTATTGCGCCATATACTCATTTTCGATGGGTTTCCACGCTATACATAGCTTTACGATATTCTTCAAGACTCTGCGGAGGCCAGTAATAGTGGTCGCGGCACATTCGGTTGTGTTATGTTGCGTATGGTTATGTTACGTTTGGTTAGGTTAGAAGATATTAGCATCGTCTTTTGTGCTATAAACTGCTGTTCGTTGTATTTCCGCGCTCTACTATGGTGTAATATGCTCTGCTTGGCTTTGGGGAGGCCAGTAATTGTGGTCGCCGCACGTTAGGTTGTGTTAGGTTACTTTCGTTCAGGATAAGTTTGTTTGTGTAGGGTTCGGATAGCTTTGACCCTTCTGCTGCACACTGCTATTCTATGGACTCCTGAGCGCTGCTCTCCTCTACCAAATCCTGCTTGACTCTGGGGAGGCCAGCGGTTGTGGTCGTCGCACGTTAGGTGGGGTTTGGTTACGATTGGTTATGCCACGATTGGTCAGGTTAGGATGGGGTAGCCTTGACTTTTGTGCAATACACTGCGGTTGTATAGATTTCTGCGTTCTGCTCTCATCTAATATGTTCTACTTGTCTCTGGGGAGGCCAGCAATATTGGTCTCGGCACGTTAGGTTAAATTATGTTACGTTGGTTTGTATTACGTTTGGATTGGTCAGGATAGGGCAGAGTTGACTTGTGTGCTACACCCTGCTGTTCGGTGTATTTGTAGGCTCTACAAAGCTGTACTGTACTCTGCTCGACTCAGGGGGGACCAGCAAAAGCGGTTTTGGCACGATAGGCTTAAATATGTTACGCTTGGTCAGGTTTGGTTAGGTTACGTTTGGCAGCGATGGCCTCCATTTTTGTGCTATACTCTACTATTGCGCCGATTTCTGCGCTCTACTGTGACCGAATATATTCTGATTTTCTCTTGGAGGCTAGCAGTAGGGGCTTCGTTTCGTTAGGTTTAGTTACTCTAAGTTTGGTTAGGTTAGGTTAGGTCAGGTTAAGTCAGGATTTCTTTGACTTTTGGGCTGTACACAGTTATTCGGTGGATTGCTACGCCTTACTACAATACGCTCCACCCAGGGAAGGCCAGTAATAGTGGCCTCGGCCCGTTAGGTTGAGTTAGGTTTCGTTACGTTACTTTATGCTAGTATGTTTGGTTTGGATAGATTTGACTTCCGTGGTATGCGCTGCTATTCGGTGGACTTCTCCGGTATAGTGTGCTCTAGTATGTATAGTCAGTTTTGTTAGGTTTTGTTGGGTTAAGCTAGGATAACATTGACATACGTGCTCAATACTGATACCCTATGGACTTCTTGCTCTACTGTGCTCTATCACATTCAGCTTGTCTCTGGGGAAGCCAGAAATAGTGGTCGCGGCACGTCAGGTTCAGTTACACTACGTTTGGCTTGGTTAAGTTATGTCGGATTAGGGTAGGATACGTTTGGCTATTGTGCTATACATTGCAATTTGGCGATCGTCTGCGCTCTGCTGTGTTCCAGTGTTCTCTGCTCGACACTGGGGATGCCAGCAATGGTGGCCGTGGCAGGGTACGTTTTGTTAGACTGCGTTTGGTTAGGTTAAGGTTGGTTACGTCAGGTTAGGCTAAGTTTGGTTAGGATCGCTTTTACTTTCGTGCTATACATTGTTGTTCGGTGGACTCCTGCCCTCTACTCTGCTCTACCCTAATCTCCTTGTTCCTGTGGAGGCCACCAATGGTGGTTGCGCAACGTTAGGTTGAGTTCGAATGCGTTAGGCCTGGTTAGGTTATGCTTTGTTAGGTAGGGTGAGCTTTGACTTTCATGCTACACACTGCCATTCTCTGGGCTTCTACGCTCTACAATGCGCTGTAACACCCTGCTTGTCTCCGGGTTTGCCAGGAATGGTGGACGCGTTGCGTTTGGTCTTGTTATGCTACGTATGGCTGTGTAAGGTGTGGTTGGGTTAGGAGAGGGTAGCTTTAACTTTTGCGCTGTACACCGCTATTCGGTGGATTTCTGCGCTCTGCCGCGCTCTAATATTTTCTGCTTGCTTCTGGGGAGGCCAGAAGTAGTGATTGCGGCACGGTTGGTTCAAATATGCTACGTTTGGTTTGCTTGGATTACTATAATTTCGGTTAGAATGTCTTTGACTTTTGTGCCATAAATTGCTATGCCGTTGACTTCTTCGCTCTACTGAGATCTAGTTTATTCTGCTTGGATATGTGGAGGCCAGCTGTAGTGGCCTCGGCACGCTGGGCTGCGGTACATTGTGTACGCTTATGTTACATTCGGTTATGTTAGGAGAGGACACCATCGACTTTTGTGATGTACACTCCTATTCGGTGGATTTCTGCGCACCACACTGCCCTATTATACTCTGCTCGTCTCTCTGGAGGCCAGTAATAGTGGCCCCGGCACGTTGTGATGAGATCCTCTGTGTCAGTATAGGTTATGTTAGCTTGGGCTATGTTAGGTTATCTTTGACTCTTGTGCTATGCACTGAAATGCGGCGTATTGCTGCGCTCTACTTTGCGCTAGTACATTCTGCTTGGATCTGGAGGGGCAATCAATAGTCGTCTCGGACCGTTAGTTAGATCCGGGCTACGTTCGGCTATGTTGCGTTTGGCTATATTAGGATAGGGTTGCTTCGACTACTGTGCTATGCACCGCTATTCTATGGATTTCAGCGCTCTACTCTCCTCTAATATGCTCTGCTTTGCTCTGTGGTGGCAGCAATGGTGGTCTCGACGCGTTAGATAGAGTTATGTTACTTTTTGCTCGTTTAGGTTTGTTTGGGTTAGGTTAGGGTGTCTTTTACTTTTGTGCTACAAACTAACATTTAATGGACTTCTGCGCTCCACTCTCCTCTAATAAGTTCTGATTGACGATGGGGGGCCAGCAGTAGTGGTCATGGCAGGATAGGTTGAGTGAGGTTACGCTTGGTTATGTTATGCTTGGTAATGATTTGTTAGGATACCTTCGACACTTATGCTATACATTGCAATGCGGAGGATTACCGCGATCTACATTCCTCTAGTATATTCTGCTTGGATCTGGAAGTGCAATCAATAGTGGTATCGGCACACTAGGTAGAGCATGTCTAGGTTCTGTATTGTCACGTTCGATTATGTTAGGATAGGGTAGCTACGACTATTGTGCTATGCACTGGAATTCTATGGATTCCTACTCCACACTTTGCTCCAGTATGTTCTGCTTTGCTCTGAGGAGGGGCAGTAATTGTGGTCTCGGCACGTGAGGTTGAGTTATGTTACGTTTGTCTAAGTTACGTTTTGTAAGGTTGAGATAGGATAGCTTCGACATTTGCGCAGTACACTCCTATTAGGTGGCTTTCTGCGCTATACACTGATCTACTATACTCTGCACCACGCTCTGGATGCCAGCGATAGTTCTCGCGGCACGTTACGGTGAGTCTCTCCACGATAGGTTAGGTTTCGTTGGTTTGTGTTTGGTTTGGATACCTTTGACCTTTCTGTTGTACACTGAGATGGCATGCACTTCTGCACCCTGCTCTCGCCTAATACGTTCTACATGGCTCTGAGGTTGCAGGCAATATTGGACGCGGCACGGTACGCTGAGATAAGTTGCGTCCGGTTAGGTTAGGTTTCTTTGGGTTAGGTTGGGCCAACCGTGACTTCTGTGCTACACACAGCAGTTCTAAGGACTTCTGCGTTCTACAGTGCGCTATCACACTCTGCTTTCTCCGGAGACGCCAGGAATGGAGGCCGCGACACGATAGGTTGCGTGGGGGCTCATTTAGCTAGGTAAGGTTTGGCGAGGTTAGGATAGGATAGCTTTGACTTTTGTGCTATACACTGCTGTACGGTGGGCCTGCGCGCCCTACTGCGCTATACTATGCTGTTCTTGGCCCTAGGTGTCCAGCAACATTGGGCGCGACGCGTTATGTTGTATTAGACTATTTTGGTTAGGTGCAGTTTGCTTGGGTTAGGCACGGGTAGCTTAGACTTTTCTCGTATACACTGCGATCATTTGGGTTTCTGTGCTCTACTATCCACTAGCGCGTTCTGCTTGGCCCTGGGGTGCCAGCAACAGTGGTCGCGGCACGTTAGATGGTGTTAGATTTCTTTCGGTTAGGTAAGGTTAGGACAGGTTAGGTTAGGGTATCTTCCACTTTCGTGGTACACGCAGTAATGCGGCGGATTACTGCGCTCCATTGCGCTCCAGTAAATTCTGCTTGGCTCTGGGTTGCCAAGCAATAGTTCTCTCGGCACGTTAGGTTGAGGAATGCTACGTTCTATTCAGTTACGAATGGATATGTTAGGATATGGTGGCTTCTACTATTTTGCTAAGCACTGCGGTTCTATTGATAACCGCGCTCTACTCCACTCCAATATGTTCTGCTTGGCTCTGGTGAGGACAGCAATAGCGGTCTCGGCACGTTAGGCTGGGTTAGGTTATGTTTGGTTAGGCTTGGTTACGATTTGTTTGGTTAGGATAGCTTAGGCTTTTGTGCTACACACTGCTATTCTATGGTATTATGCGCTCTTCAATGAACTACCACACATTGCTTGTACCTGGGAATCCAGGAATAATGCTCTCGGCACTCTAGGTTGAGCTATGTCACGTTTGGCTGTGTTAGTCATGACTATGTTTGGCTAAAACAGCTTTGACCTCCGTGCTATGCGCAGCTATCCGGCCGATTTCAGCGTTCTACATTGCTCTGCTATGCTCTGCTTAGCTCTCGTGAGGCCAGCAGCAGCGGTCGTGGCACGTAAGTTTGGGATACGATACGTCTGCCTATGTTACGCTTTGCTAGGTTGGTACAAGGTTGCGTTGACTTTTGTGATAGGCACTGCCATTCGGTGTATTCCGTCGCACCACCTTGCTCTAGTATTCTCTGCTTAGGCCTGGGTTGGCCAGCAATTGTGGTCTCGGCGCGTTGTGCTGAGTTAGGCGGGGTATGGTTAGGCTATATATGGTTAGGATAGGATATGGTTGCTACTACATTCGTGCAGCACACTGCTATGCGGATGATCTCTGCGCTCTACTGTGCCCTAATATTTTCTGCTTGGCTCTGCGGAGGGCAGAAATAGTTGTATCGGCACATTAGGTTGAGATAAGCTACCTTCGGGTACGTTACGTATGACTATGTTGGGATAGGGTAACCACGACTGTTGTGCCGTGCACTGGGATCCTATGGATTTCTGCACTCTACTGCGATCTAATACTCCCTTAGTTGATCAGGTAACGCTTCAAGTGGTGGGCCGTGCGCGTTAGGTTTAGTTATGCTACGCTTGGTTTCGATAGGTTTATATGGGTTTGGTTTGGATATGTTTGACATTCGTGCAGTGCACTGTTATTCTATGGACAGCTCTACTTTGCTCCAATATGATCCGCTTGGCTCTGCAAAGGCCAGCAATAGTGGTATCGGCACGTTATGTCTTGTTAGGCTTCTCTAATATGCTCTGATTGGCGCTGTGGAGGCCAGTAATTGTGGTCTCGGCGCGTTGGGTTGAGTTATGCTGCGTTCGGTTAGGTTACCCTTGGTTTTGTTAGGAATGGATAGCCTTGACGTTTGTGCTATACACTGATATTCGGTGGATTTCTGCACTCTACTGCGATCTAATACTCCCTTAGTTGATCAGGTAACGCTTGAAGTGGTGGGCCGTGCGCGTTAGGTTGAGTTATGCTACGCTTGGTTTCGATAGGTTTATATGGGTTTGGTTTGGATATGTTTGACATTCGTGCAGTGCACTGTTATTCTATGGACGCCTGCGCTCTATGCATCTCTAATCAACCCTGCGTTGCGATGGGAAGGACAGCAATTGTGGGCTAGGTACGCTAGGTTGGGATTGGTTACGCTTGATTTTGTCTCGATATGTCAGGTTATGATAGGATACCCACTACTTTTTTGCAATACAATGCTATTCCGACGATTCCAGCGACCTGCATTGCTGTGCTATATTCTGCTTAGCTCTCGTGAGGCCAGCAATGCCTTTCGGGAGACATCAGGTTATGTTACGTTACGTACGCTTACGTTACGGTTTGTTAGGTTAGGATAGGATACCATTGACTTTCTTACTATACAACGCTATTCGGATGGTTTCTAAACACTACATTGCGCAGCTGCCCTCTGCTCGACACTGGGGAAGCCAGTAATTGTGTTCTCGTCACATTAGATTAAGATAGGCTACGTTTCGTTAGGTTATGATGGTTTGGGTTAGGTTTGGATTGCTTTGCCCTTTGTGGCACACACTGCAATGCGGTGGATTACTGCGCTAGACTGTGCTCTAGTATATTCTGCTTGGAACTTTGGAGGCCAACAAGTGTGGTTTCCGCACGCTAGGTAGAGACAGGGTACGGTCGGTTTGGATAGGTTGGGATTTGCTTGGTTAGGGTAGCTTTCTTGTTTGTGCTTTAGACTGCTATTCGGCCGATATCTGTGCACGGCGTTTCTCTAGTAGCGTCTACTTGAATATGTGGAGACCGCAACTGTGGTCGTGGCCCGTTCGACTGGGGTTTGTCACGTTTGGTTGGGTCAGGTTATGTCAAGCTCGGTTAGGGTAGCTTTCACTTTTGTGCTATGCACCGCAATTCGGTGGATCTCTGCTCTCTACAACGCTCTAGTATGTTCTGCTTGCCTCTGGGGAGGGCAGCAGTGTTTGTCTCGGCACGTCAGGTTGAGCTATATTACGTTTGGTTATGTCATGCTCGGTTAGGTTAGGATAGGAAAGCTTTGACCTTTGTGCTATACACTGCTATTCGGCGGGATTCTGCAATCCACTCCGCTCTTATATGCTTTGCTTGGCTCTGGCGAGGCCAGCAGTGACGTTCTTGGCAGGTTAGGTTGAGCTATGCTACGTCTGATTGGGTTATGTTAGTTATGGTTAAATACGGATAGCTTTGACTTTCTTGGTATACACTGCTATGCGGTCGATTTCTGGTCTCCACTGTGCTGTAATATGTTCTGCTTCGCTCTGGGAGGCCAGCAATTGTGGTCGCGGCGTGTTTGGATGAGTTATGTTACGCTTCGCTTTGTTGGAATAGGTTAAGTATGGTTAAGATGGCTTTGACGTTTGTGGTATGCACTGCTATTCGGTGGATTCTACGCTATAATGTGCTCTGGTATATTCTGCTTGGCTACGGGGAGGCCGGCAGTAGTGCTCTCTGCAAGTTATGCTGGGATAGGTTAAGTATGGTTATGTTACGTTTGGTTAGGTTAGGATAGGATAGCTCAGATTTTTGGGCTAGGTACTGCTATTCGGTGGATTTCTACGCCCTACGTTACTTTACTCCACTCTGCTCTACTCTTGGGAGGCTAGTATTTGTGATCTTGGCCCGTTACATTGTGTAGGCTAAGTTTGGCTACTTTACGTTAGTCTCGGTCTGGCACGGATAGATGCGACTTTCGCGGTATACACTAATATTTGGTGGGCTCCTACGTTTTGCTGCCTCTACTGTACTCTGCTTTGCAGTCGGGGGGCCGGCAATAATGGTGGCACAACGTTATGTTCAGTTAGGTTATGTTTGGTTAGGTCCTTCTTGGGTTGGACTTTCGTGGCTTAGGCTTCTCTGATATACACTGCGATTCTTGGGACTCCTGCGTTCTACCATCCACTAATATGTTCTGCATGGCTATGGGATGCCAGCAATCGTGGTCATGGTACGTTAGGTTGCACTATGATACGATTGGCTACGTTTGGAGGTGATAGCTTCGACTCATCTGCTGTACACAGCTGTCCGGTAGATTTCTGCGCTCTACGTTGCTCTACTATACCCTGCTCGTCTTTGGGCAGGCCAGTAATAGTGGTCTCGTGACAATAGATTTAGTTAGGCTACGTTTGGTTATGATGTGTTAGTCTGGGCTATGTCTGGATAGCACTGACTAACGCGGTGTAGACTACTGTCGGTGGATTACTGCGCTCCATTGTGTTCCATTATTTTCTGCTTCTCACTGGGGTGGACAGCAATAGCGGTTCCGGCACGATAGATTGAGTTACATTGGGTCCGATCAGGTTACGTTTGTTTAGGTTAAGATAGGATAGCTTATACTTTTGTGCTGTACACTGCTCTTCGGCGGATTTCTGCGATCTATATTGCACTACTATACTTTGCACGACCTGCGGGAAGCCAGCAATAGTGGTAGCGGCGCCTTATGTTCAGTTGGGCTACGTTCGGTTAAAGTATGTTAGGGCACGTTAGGTTGGGATGCCTTTGACTACAGTGCGATACACTGCAGTGCGGAGGACTACTGCGATCTACTGCACTTTAGTGTACTCTGCTTGACTCTGGGTAGGCTAGCAATGGTGGTCGCGGCACGTTAGGTTGAGTTAAGTTAGGTTTGGTTACGTTAGGCCAGGCTATGTTTGGTTAGGGTCCTTTTGACTTTTGTGTTGCAGACTGTTATTCGGTGGGTTCCTGCTCTCTACTGTGCTGGACTGAAATCTGCTTGGCCCGGTGAAGGCCAGCAATAGCTGTCGCAGCACGTTATGTTGGGTTCGCTATGTAAGGTTGGGATAGGTTGGTTTGGGTTAGGTTTGTGCATCTTCTACTTTTCTGCGGAACTCTGCGATTCCATTATAGGGAAGGATAGGTGTGACTTTTGCGCTATACACAGCTGTTCGGCGAATTTCTGCGCCCCAATGTGCTCTAATGTGCTATGCTTGGCTTTGGGGGGACAGCAATAGCGGTTTATGCAAGTTACTTTGTGATAGGTTACGTTCGGTTAATACACGATTCGTTAAGTTAGAAAAGGACAGCTTTAACTTCTGTGCTATAGACTGCTGTTCGGTGGACGCCTGCGATCTACTGTGCCCTAACATATTCTTCTTGTCCCTGGGGCGGCCAGCATTAATGTTCGTGCTACGCTTCGTTGAGATAGGTTCCGCTCGCTTTGGTTAGGTTAGGATAGATCTGGTCATGATTGCTTTGACTTTTGTGCTATACTGCTATACACTGCTATTCTGTCCATCCTGGCGCTTTACCGAGGTCAAGTATATTCTGCCTGGCCATGCGGTGGCCAGCTGTAGTGGTCCCGGCACATTAGCCTGAATTACCTTCCGTTTGGTTATGTCACGTTTGGTTAGGTTAGGAGAGGATAGCCTTGACTCTTGTACTATACACTGCTATTCGGAGTATCTCTGCCCTCTACATTGTTGCACCATTCACTACTAGACTCTGGGGGACCAGCAATGGCGGTCGTGGCTCTATAGGTTGAGTTAGGTTACGTCCGCTTATGTAAAGTCTGATTAGGTTTGGTTGGGGTGGCTCTGACTTTCGTGCTATACGCTTCTATTCGTTGGATTTCTGCGCACTACTGTGCCCTAGTTTGTCCTGCTTGGCTTTGCCGATTCAAAACAGGTCTCGGCTTTCACGTTCATTCGTTCTACGTTAGCCTCCGTTGGGTAAGGTAAGTTTTGGTAAGGATGTCTTGCACTTTTGTGGTACGCATTGCCATCTGGTGGCTTTCTGCGCTCTACATTGCTCTACTATACTCTGCTAGACTCCAGCGAGGCCAGCAATATTGGTCATGGCATGATAGGCATTGTGAGGCTACGTTTGGTAATGTCAAAATTAGTTGCGCAAGGACAGGGTAGCTTTGGCTTATTTGCTATGCCACTCTATTCGGTGGATTTCTACGCTGTACATTGCTCTACTGTACTCCGCTCGTCTCTGGTGAGGCCAGCAAGATTGGCCTCTGTACGTTAGCTTGAGCTAGGCTACGCTTGATTAGTTTATGTTAGTCTTGGTTAGGTATGGATAGCTGTGACCTTACACCGCTAAACGTTGAATTTCTTCGTTCTACTGTGCTCTAGTATGTTCTGCTTGGCGTTGGGGAGGCCAGAAATGGTGGCTTCGGCACGCAAGTTTGAGTCAGGTTACCCATGGCTTGGCTAGGTTCGGATAAGTTTGGTCACTATAGCTTTGACTTTTGTGCTATACACTGCTTCTCGGCCGATACATGTGCACTGCATTGCTCTACTAGCATCTTCATGTCTCTGGCAAACCCAGCAATAGTGGGCGTGACACGTTTGCTTTAGCTAGGTTACGCTTGGTTAGGTTAGGTTCGTTTATGTTTGGTTAGGGTGGCATTGACTTTTGTGCTATAAACTGCTATCAGGTGGATTACTGCGCTCTGCTGTTCTGTAGCATATTCTGCTCGGCCATGAGGTTGCCAGCATTACTGGCCTCGGCACGTTATTCTAGGTTATATGGCGCGTGGTACGTTCAGTTAGGTTAGGATAGGGTAGCTTCGACTTTTGTTCTATACACCGCATTCCCGTAGGTTTATGCGTTTTACATTGCTGTACTACACCCTGCTCGACTCAGGCGATGCCAGAATTAGTGGCCATGACCCATTGGGTTGCGTTAGGATACGTTTAGTAATGTTACGATTGGTTACGTTAGGGTAGGGTAGCTTCGACTTTTGTGTTATACAATGCTATTCGGTGGATCCCAGCGCTCTACGGAGCTCTAGTATGCTCAGGTTGGCTCTGGGGAGGCCAGCATTCGTAGTCCCGGCACGTAATGATCAGTTAGGCTATGGTTGGCCATGTTACGTTTGGTTAGGTTAGGATATGATAGCTCTGACTTTTGTGCTATACACGGCTATTCGGACGATGCCTGTGCTCTACATTGCTCTACTGCAATCTGCTCGAGAATCGCGTGGTCAGGAGTAGATGTCGCCGCGCGTTGGTTGTGTTAGGTAACGTTTGGTTATTTTACGATTGGCTATGTTAATTCAGCATGGCTATGTCTTTTGCGATATACAATGCTATCCTGTAGATCCCTGCGCTCTGCATTTCACAACAAGGCTATTCTCGGCCATCGGGAGGGCAGCAGTAGTGGTCGCCGCAGTTTATGTTTTGTTCGATTACGTTTGATTATGCTAGGTTACGTTGCGTTACGCTATGATGGCTTTCACCATTGTGCTACTCACTGCTATCATAAGGACTTCTGCGTTCTTCTGCGCTATTACAATGTGCTTGTCTCTGAGGACGCCAGGAATAGTGCTCTGGGCACGTTAGGTTGAGTCATGTTACTCTTGGTGAGGTAAGGTTTGGTTACGCTTGGCTAGGATACCCTTGACTTTTTAGCTATAAACTCCCATTCGGAATCTTTCAGCGTTCTACATTGCCCAGATATACTCTGCTTAGCTCTCGTGTGGCCAGCAATAGCTGTCGTGTCAAGTCAGTTTGGGTTGCGTTACGTCCGCTTATGTTATGTTTGGTTAGGTTAGGATAGGATAGCTATGACTTTTGTGCTATACACAGCTACTCGGTGGATCTCTGCGCTCTACTGTGCTCAGCTATGCTCTGCTTGGCACTGGGGATGCCGACAATGGTGCTCTCGGCACGTTAGGCTGTGTTATGTTACGTTCGGTTAGGCTACGTTTGGTTAGGTCACGTTAGTTTTTGGTTAGGTTCGTATTGCTTTGACTTTCGTGGTATAGACAGCTTTTCGGCTGGTTTCTGCGCTCTTCTGTGCTTTAGTATGTTTTGCTTGGCTCTGTGGAGGCCAGCAAGTGTGACAGCAATCTAGCAACGCTAGATTGAAATACGGTACGGTTGGGTTGGCTAGGATATATGTTCGGTTAGAGTAACTTTGACCTTTGTGCTATGCACCACTATTCGGAGAATTTCTGCGCTCTTCATTGCTCTACTATACTCCGATCGACTTTGGGGAGACCAGCAATAGCGGTCGTGTCGCGATATGTTGAGAAAGCTAACGATTGGTTTGGTCAGGTTAGTTTACGTTTGGATAGGATGGCTTTGACTTTTGCGTTATACACGTCTATTTGGTGGCCTCCTGCGCTCTGCTGTGCTTTATTATATCCTGCTCGACTCTAGGGAGCAGCCATTAGTGTCCATTGCTCGATAGGTTGCGCTAGGCTACATGTAGTGATGTTACGTTTGGTTAGGTTTGGTTAGGATAGTTTTGACTTATGTGCTACACACGGCTATTCTATGGACCTCAGAGCTGTCGCAATCTGCCTGTTTCTGTGAACGCCAGGAGTTGTGCTCTCTGCACGTTTGGTTGAGTTATGTTACGTTTGTTTGTGTTAGATTTGGTTGGGTTTGATTGGGATAGTTTTGACAATTGTGCTGTACACTGCTATTCGGAGGATTCCAGCATTCTACATTGCTCTGCTATACTCTGCTTGGCTGTCGTGATGCCAGCAATATCGGTCGTGGCTCGTCATGTTGCATTCCGTAACTTTCACTGATGTCACGTATTGTTAAGTTAAGATAGTATAGCTTTGACTTTTGTGCTATACACAGACATGCTGCGGGTTTCTGCGCTATACTGTGATCTAATATTCCCTGCCTTGATCTGGGAACCCTTGAAATGGTGGCCGCGGCGCATTAGGTTGTGTTAGGTTATGCTCGGTTAGGTTAGGCTTCTTTGGGTTTTGTTAGGTTAGCTTTGATATGTGTGCTCAACACGAACATCCTACGGACATCTGCGCTCTAATGTGCTATACCATATTCTGCATATCCCTGGGGAAGCCTGCAACAGTGGCCGCGGCACGATCCTTTTGATTACTCTACGTTTGGCTAGATTAGGTTAGGTATGGTTAGGTCAGGGTGTCTTTGACTTTTGTGCTATGCGCTACTATTTGGTGACTTTCTGCGATCTGCTGTGCTGTGCTATACAATGCTTTGCTCTGGGAAGACCAGCTTTAGTGGTCGTGACTGGATGGAATGCGCTAGGATACGTTTAGTAGTGTTACGATCGGTTAGGTTAGGAAAGGGTAGCTTCGATTTTTGTGCTATACCCAGCTATTCGAAGGATTTCTACGATCTACATCGCTCTACTGTACTCTGCTGGACTCTGGGGGTCCAGTAATAGTGTTCTCGGCACGTTTGGTTACGTTAGGCCTCATCAGGTTTGGTTATGTTATCTTTGGTTAGGCTCGGGTTGCTTTGATTTTCGTGGAATTGACAGCTGTTCGGCGGATTTCTGCGCCCTATTGTGCTCTAGTACGTTTTGCTTGGTTCTGGTCAGGCCGGCTGCAGTGTTCTCTGCACGTTAGTTTGAAGTAGATAACGTTTGGTTACGTTACGTTTGGTAAGGTTGGGATAGGACAGCATTGACATTAATACCACGCCGCTTTTCAGTGGATTCCTGTGCTTCACTGCGTTCTAGCGTTCTCCGTTTGACACTCGAGAGGCCAGCAATAGTGGCCGCCGCGCATTAGGTTGTTGTGTTTTACGTTTGGTTAAGTTAGGTTTGTTTGGGTTCCGTTCGGATATCTGTGACTTTCGTGCTATATACTGCCATTCTTTTGAACTGTTCTCCCTGGTCACCTCTAATATGCCCGGCTTGGCAATGGGGTGGCCAGCAATAATAGTCTCGGCACGTTTGGTTGAGATAGGATGCGTTTGGATTGGTTACGTTAGCTTTGTTAAGGGTCGGGTGGCAACGACATTTCTGCTATACACTGCGATTCTATGGATATCTGCGCTCTACTCTCTTCTATAATGCACTGCTTGGCTCTGTGGAAGCCTGCAATACTGGTCGCCGCATGTTAGGTTGGGCTAGATTCCGTTTTGCGCGGTTTGGTTACGCTGTTTTAGGCAAGGATAGCTATGACATATGTGCTTTAAACTGATATTCTATGGACGTTTGTGCCCAACTGTGCTCTACCATATTCTGCTCGTCTCTGGGGAAGCCAGCAATAGTGTTCGCTGCACGTTAGGTTTAGTTACTCTACGTTTGGTTAGGTTAGGTTAGGTATGACTTGTTCTGGATACTTTCGACGTTTGCGCTTTTCATTGCTATTTGGTGGCTTTCTGAGCACTGCTGTGTTCTGCTATACTCTGCTCGACTCTAGGGATGCCAGCAATAGTGGTCATGGCACGATAGGTCGTGTCAGGCTACATGTGATGATATTTCGATTGGTCAGGTTAGAACGCAATAGCGTCGGTTCTTGTGTTGTACAGCGCTGTTTGGAGGATTTTACGCTCTGCATTGTACTACTGCAATCTGCTCGACCCTGGGGAGGCCAGTAGTATTGGTCTCGGCACGTTAGATTGAGTTAAGCTACGTTCGGTGAGGTTAGGTTAGTTAAGGTTAGGCTTGGATTGCTTTGACTATCGTGGTATAGAGTGTTCCCAGGTGGACTTCTGCGCTCTGCTGTGCTCTAGTATTTTCCGCTTGGCTCTGGTGGTGCAAGCAAGGGTGGTCTCGGCGCGTTAGTTTGAAATCAGCAACGTTCGGTAATGTTACGTTTGTCTATGTTGGGGTAGCGTAACTTCGACTATTGTGCTATGCACTGCCGTTCCATCGGCTTCTGCGCTCTACTCTACTCTAACACGTACTGCTTGCCTCTGACGAGGGCAGCAGTAGTGGTCGGTGCACGTTCGGTTGAGTTTGATTACGTTCGGCTGAGTTGGGTTACGCTGTGTCATCTTAGGATAGCTTTGACTGTAGTGATACACACTGCCATTCTGTGGACTTCAGCGCTGTTCTGTGCGCTATCACACTCTGCATGCCTATGTGGGCGCGAGGAAGAGCGCTCTCGTCACGTAAGGTTCTGTTATGTTACGCTTGGTTAGGTCACGTTTGGTTAGACTTGGTTAGGATAGCTTTGACATTTGTGCTATACACTGCTATTCGGACGATTTAAGCGCTCTACATTGCTTTGCTATACTCTGCTTAGCTCTCGTGATGCCAGCAATATCGGTCGTGAAACGGCAGTATGTGTAACGTTACGTCTGCTTATGTTTCGTTTTGATATGTTATGATCGGGTAGATTTGACTTTTGCGCTATACGCTGCTATTCGGAGGATTTCTGCGCTCTACTGCGCTCTAATATGCTCCGCTTGGAGCTGGGGATGCCAGCAGTGTTGTTCTCAACACGATAGGCTGAGATATGCTTCGTTTGGCTATGTTAGCTTGGATTATCTTTGACTTTAGTGCCTTGCACTTCAGTGCGGCGGATTTATTCGCCCTCTTGCGCTATAGTGTATTAGCCTCGCCCTCGAGAGGTGAGCAATAGTGGTCTAGGCACTATAGGTTTTGCTAGGTTACGTTTGATTGGGTCAGGTTGGGTTAAGTTTGGTTAGGATGACAGTGACTTTCGTGATATGCACCGTTCTTCCGCGGATTCCTGCCCTCTGATGTGCTCTAATATGCCCTGCATTGCTCTGGGTTGGCCAGAATAGTGGCCGCGGCACGTTAGGTTGTGTTATGTTACGTTCGGTTAGGTTATGGTAGCACAGGATAGGTGTGGATTCCTTTGACCCTTCTGCTATTCACTGCCATTATATTGACTTGTGCGCTCCACTTTCATCTAATATGTTCGGCCTGCCTCTGCGGAGGCCAGGAATGGAGGTCGCCGCATGTTATTCTTTGCCATGCTACGCTTGGTTAGACTAGGCTTGGCTACGTTCGGTCGGTATAGCTTTGACTTTTGTGCAGTACACTGCTATTCGGTC
>NW_016914568.1:25629-44979 GCF_001483705.2 Eufriesea mexicana
ATGTTTGGTTAGGTTAGGTTAGGATATCTTTGACTATGGCACTATAAACTGCATTGCTCTGATAACCTCTGCTGCCTATCGGAAGGGCAGTGATAGTGGTCGTGGCACGTATGTAAGTGTCAGGTTACGCTAGGTTAGGTTACATTAGGTAACGTTTTGTTCGGATGCCTTCGACATTTATGCTATGCACCGGTATTGGGTGGATTTCTGCACTCTACATTGCTCTACTATGCTGCGCGCGACTCTCGGCATGCCACGAATTTTGGTCGAGGCACGTTAGGTCGAGTTAGGTTACGTTTGGTATAGTTAGGTTTTGTAAGGTTTGGCAACGATAGGTTTGACTTTCGGGCTATACACAGTCATTCGGAAGATTCCTGCGCACCACTGTGCCCTAGCATGTTCTACCTGGCTCTGCGGATGCAAGCTATATATGTCTCGGCCGCTTAGGCCTAGTTATTCTGCGTTTGTCCTTGGTATGTTTGGCCTGGTCTGGTTAGGATGGTTTTAGCTTCTGTGCTGTACACTGCTATACGGCGGACTCCTGCGCTCTACTGTAATCTAATATTCTCTGCTTTGCTCGGGGTGGGCCAGGAATAGTGGCCGCGGCGCATTATGTTGGGTTATGTTGCTTTTGGCTAGGTTAGCTTTGTTTGGGTTTGGTTAGGATGTCTTTGACTTTTGTTCTATACACTGCCATTTAATGGACTTCTGGGCTCTACTCTCCTCCAATATGCTATGCCTGATTCTGCAGAGGCAAGCAATAGCGGCCTCGGCTCGTTAGGTAGATCTATGCTACGTTCGGCTTCGTTACGTTTTCTTACGTGAGGATATGGTAGCTTCGACTGTTGTGCTATGCACTACGATTCTATGGATCTCTGCGCGCTATTCGCCGCTAATGTGCTCTGCTTGGCTCTGTGGAGGGCAGTAATGGTGCTCTCGGCATGATAGGCTGAGAAATGTTACGCTTGGTTACGTTACGTTTGATTAGGCTAGGATAGGATAGCTTAGACATTTGTGCTATTCACTGCTCTTCGGTGTATGTCTGTGCTCTACATGGCAATAGCATGCTCTGCTCGACCCTCAGGAGGCCAACAATAGCGGTCGCGGCACGTTAGGTTAAGATAGGATACGTTTACCTTTGTCAGGTTACGTTGCGTTAGGTTAGGATATCTTTGACTTCTGTGCGACACACAGCTGTTCCATGGACTTTCGCGCTCTTCTGAGCGCTATCGCACTCTGCTTGTGTCTGTGGATGCCAGGAGTAGTGCTCTCGGCACGTTAGGTTGAACTGTGTTGCGTTTGGCTATGTAAGGTTTGGCTACGTTTGGTTAAGATAGCTCAGACTTTCGTGCTGTACACTGCCATTGTATGTGCCTCTTCGCACTACTCTCCTCTGATATGCTCTGCTTAGCGCTGGGGAGGCCGGCAATAGTGATCTTGGCACGTCAGGTTTTGTTATCCTTCGTTTGGTAGGGTTACGCTTGGCGAGTTTGGGATAGGGTAACTTTGACTTTTACGCTATAGACTGCTACTCGTAGGCCTTCTGCCCTTCACATTGGCCTACTATAATCTGCTCGACTCTGGAGAGGCCAGCAATAGCTGTCGTGGCGTGATAAGTTGAGTTTGGTTACGTGTGGTTGGGTTAGCTTAGGTTACGTTTGGTAAGTGTGGCTTTGACTCTTGAGTCATGTAATGCTAGTCAGTGGATTGTTGAACCATACTCTGGTCTAATATGGTCTGCTTGGCCCTGCGGAGGCCAACAGTAAATGTATTGGCTCGTTACGTTTGGTTATTCTACGTTTCGTTACGTTAGGTTGGGCCAGGTTAGGTTGGGATATCTTTGATTTTTGTGCTATACACTTCTATTCGGCGGCTTTCTGCGCTCTACTGTGATCTAATATTCCTAGCTGTCATCTGGGAGTTCCTTAAATAGTGGCTGCGGCGCGTTAGGGTGGGTTATGTTACGCTTGGTTCGGTTAGGTTAGTTTGGGTTTGGTTGGGCTACCTTGACACTCGTGCTATACACTTCCGCTCCATGCAACTCTGAGCTCTACTCCCCTGTAATATTCCCTGCTTGGCGGCTGGGAGGACAGCTTTTGTGAGTTAGACACGTCAGGTTGGGATTGGTTACGTTTCTTTAAGTTAGGTTAGGTCAGAGCAGCTTAGTATACTTCCTGCTTTCTTGCTACGCACCGCAATTCGGACGATTTCAGCGTTTTACATTGCACTGCTATACTCTGCTTAGCTCTCGCTAGTCCAGCAGTAGCCTTCGTGGCATATCAATTCGGTTTACGATACGTCAGCTTATGTTACGTTTGGTTCCGTTAGGATAGAATAGCTTCGACTATTGTGTTACAAACTGCTATTCGGGGGATTACTGCGCTATGCTGTTCTCTAATATGCTACGCTTGGCTCTGGGCAGCCCAGCAATAGGTGTCTCGTCTCGATAGGTTTAGCAGTTCTACGTTTGGTTAGATTAGGTTAGGCCATGTTAGGTTTGGATATCGCTGACCATTCTGCTGCACACTGCGATTGTATTAATTTCTGCCACCTACTCACCTCTAATATGTTACGCGTTATCAGGGAGACCAGCAATAGTGGTCGCGGCGAGATAGGTTGCGCTACATTACGATTGGATATGTTGAGTTACGAAGTGATATGCTAGGATGGCTTCGACTTTGGTGCTACACACTGCTATCCTATGGACTTCTGTGCCCTTCTGCGCGCTATCACAACCTGCTTGTCTCTGTGGATTCCAGGAACAGTGTTCTCGGGACGCAAGGCTGAGTCACCTTACGCATGGTTAGGTTTGGTTTGGTTAGGTTTGGCTAGGATAGCTTTGTCTTTTGAGCTGTACACTGCTATACGGACTATTTCAGCGTTCCGTATTGTTCTGCTATACTCTGCTTAGCTATCCTGAGGCCAGCAGTGGCAATCGTGGCACGTCTGTTTGGGCGACGTTACGTCCGCCTCTGTTAAGTTTGGTTATGCTAGGACAGAATAGCAATGACTTTTCCGTCATACGCTGCTTTCGGTGGATTCCTGCGGTCTACTATGCTTTAATATGCTCTGCTTGGCCCTAGGGAGACCGGCAATGGTGCTCTCGGCACGCCAGGATTAACTTTTTCCGTTTGGTTAGGTTAGGTTTGGATATTTTTGACTTTTGTGCTATACAATGCTATTTGGTGGCTTCTTGCACTCTAGTGTCCTCCAGCACATTCTGCTTGGCTCTTGGGATGCCAGCCATAGTGTTCTCGGCACTTTGGGTTAAGTTACGTTGCGTTTGCTATATTACGTTTTGATGTGTGAGGGCAGGATAGCTTTGACTTTTGTGCAGTACACTGCTAACCAGCGTATTTAAGCCCTCTACAATGCTCTCCAATACCCTGCTCACTCCAAGGATGAGAACAATAGTGCTCGTGCCACGGTAGGTTTAGTTATGTTACGTTTGGATAGTTTCAGTTAGGCCATGTTTGGCTGGGGTAGCTTTGACTTTCGTGCTATACACAGTTATTCGGTGCGCTCTAGTGTGTCCTGCTTCGCTGTGGGGAGGGTAGCAAGGGCGGTCTCTGTACGTTAGGTTGAGCTAGGCTGCGTTTGGTTATGTTCTGTTAGTTCGGGTATGGTTCGGGTAGCTTTGACTTTTCTGTTGTGCACTGTGATTCTATCGATTTCTGCTTTCTACTCTACACTAATGTGCTCTGCTTGACTCTGGGCAGGCCAGAATTTGTGATCGCGTCGCGTTAGGCTAGGTTATGTTACGTTTAGTTGTGTTACGCTCGGTTATGTTACGGTTGGTTAGGTTTGGAGACGATAACTCTGACATTAGTGCTACAGTCCGCTATTAGATAGATTTTGCACCCTACAGTGCTCTAATATCTTCAGCTTGCCTCTAGGAAGGCCATCGACAGTGGTCTCGGCACTTAATGTTGAGTTATGTTAAGTTCGGTTAGATAGGGTTAGGCTAGGTTTGGTTAGGATAGCTTTAACTTTTGTGCCGTACACTGCTATTCGGTGGACTTCTGCACGCTGCTATGTACTAGTATCTCCAGCTTGGCTCTAGAAATGGCAACAGCAGCTGTCTCGTCACGTTAGCCTGAGATACGATACGTATTATTATGCTACGATTGGATAGGTTAGGAGAGGATAGCTTCAACTGTAGTGCTATAGTCTGCTGTTAGGTGGATTTTGGCGCACCGCAGTGCTCTAATGCTTGCAGCTTGGCTCTGGAGAGGCCGGCAATAGTGGTCTCCGCACGTTATGTTGGGTCATATTGCGTTCGGATAGGTTTGATCTGGCTAAGTTTGGAGAGGATAGCTACAGCTTTTGGCTGAGCACTGCTATTCGTTTGATTTCTGCGCTCTACTGTATTCCGTGCTTCGCTCTGGGATGGACAGCAGCAGCGGCCTCGGCACGTTAGGTTCAGTTATGCTATGCTTGGTTAAGTTCTGTTGGTTTGGGTTTGGTTTGGGCTGCTTCGAAATTTCTGATGTACACTGCGATTCCATGGATCCCTGCGTCCCAATTTCCACTAATGTGCTCTGCTTGTCTCTGTATAGGCCAGCCATAGTGGTCGCGACACGTTACGTTGAGTCAGGTTTCGTTGGGTTATGTTAGTTCAGGCTAAGTTTGGAGAGGATAGACCTAACTTTTTTGCTGAACACTGCTATTCGGTGGATTTCTGCGATCTACTGTACTCTAGTAAGCCCTCCTTTGCTCTGGGAACGACGGCAATGGCTGTCTCGTCACGTTAGTTTGAGGTATGTTGTGTTCGTTTATGTTACGTTTGGTTATGTTAGGAGGGGATAGCTCTGTCTTTAGTGCTATAGTCTGCAGTTGGGTGGATTCCTGGGAACTGCAGTGCCCTAATATTATCAGCTTGGCTCCGGCAAGGCCAGCAATAGTGGTCTCGGCAAGTTATGTTGAGTCAGGTAACGTTCGGTTAGGTTGGGTTGGGCTAAGTTTGTTCAGGATATCAATAACATATGTCCCGTACACTGCAATTCGGTGGATATCCGAGATCAACTGTGGTATAGCATGGCCTGCTTGGCTCTGGTAATGGCAGCAATAGGAGTCTTGTCACGTTAGCCTTAGTTAAGCCGTGTATGTTTACGCCCTGTTGGTTTGTGTTATGTTTGGTCAGCTTTGACTCTTCTGATATTCACTGCGATTCTGTGGACATCTGCGTCCTACTCTCTACTAATTTGTTCTTCTTAGCTCTGGGGAGGCCAGAAATAGTGATAAACGAACGATAGGTACGGTCACGTAACGATTGTTTATATTCCGATTGGTTAGATTAGGAGAGGATATCCTTGACTCTAGTGCTGTAGTCTGTTATTAAGTCGATTTCTGCGCCACACTGTGTACTAATGCTTGCAGCTTGGCTCCGAGAGTTCCAGCAACAGTGGCCCCTGCACGCTGCGTTTAGTCAGGTTACTTTCGGTTATGTTGGGACAGGCTATGCTTGGCCCGGGTATCTTTAACTCTTGTGATGTACACTGCTATTCGGTGGATTCCTGCGTTCTACTCTGCACTTGTAAGTCCTCCTTGGCTCTGGAGAGGGCAGCAAATGATGCCTCGGCACCTTAGGCTGAGTTAGGCTATGTGCGGTTGTCTTATGTGTGTTAGGGTTAGGTTTTTATAGCTAAGACTTTCCAGATATACACAGCGATACTATGTATCTCTGCGTCCTGCTGTCCGCTAATGCGTTCTTCTTGGCTGCGATGAGGCCAGCAATAGCGGTCGCCTCATGTTACGCTGACTTAGGTTACGTTTGGTTATGTTACGATTTGTTGGGTTAGGAGAGGTATCTATGACCTTAGGGCTATAGCCTGCTATCAGGTGGAATTCTGCGCCATACAGAGCTCTAATGCTTTCAATTTAGCTCAGGGAATGCCAGCACTAGTGGCCTCCGCACGTTAAACTTAGTCAGGTTACGCACAGTTAGGTTGGGTCAGGATATGTTTGAACACGATATCTCTACCTGTGTGCTGAACACCTATATTCGGTGGACTACTCCGATCTACTGAGCTCTAGTGTGCCCTGCTTGGCTCTGGGAATGGCAGCAACAGCGGTCTCGTCTCGTTAGGTTTAGTTATGCTGTGGTTGATTATATTCTGTTGGTTTGTGTTTGTTTTGAGCAGCTTCGACTTTTCTGATATTCCCTGCGATTCTGTGCATTTCTGCGTTTTTCTCTCCAATGATGTGTTCTGCTTGACTCAGCGGAGGCCAGCAATAGCGGTCGCGACACGTTAGGTTGGGTTAGGATACGTTTGGCTATGATACGATTGGTTAGGTTACGAGAGGACAGCTCTGACTTTAGTCCTATAGTCTGCTATTAGATGGATACCCTTGGCCAGAGTGCTCTTACATCATCAGCCTGGCTCTGGGAAGATCAGCTACAGTGGTCTCTGCACGTTATGTTGAGCAGGGCTACGTTCGATTAGGTCCGGCTAGGCTTTGTTTGGTTGAGGTGTCTCTAACTTTTGCGCTGTACACTGCTATTGGGTGGATATCTGCGATCTACGCTGCTCTAGTATGTCCTGCTTGGGGCAGGGGAGGGCGGCAAGAGCGGTCTCGACACCGGTTGAGTTAGGCTATGCTTCGTTATGTTATGTTGGTTTGGGTTAGGCTCACGTAGCTTTGACATTTCTGATATACACTGCAATTCTATGGACTTCTGAGTTCCACTCTCCACTAATGTGTTCTGCTTGGCTCTGGGGGGCCAGCAATAGTGGTCGCCGCGCATTAGGTTGAGTTAGGTTACGTTTGGTTAGGTTAGGGTACGTTATGTTTTGTTAGGTTATCATTGATTCTTGTGCTACGCACTGCAATCCTGTTGACATCTGCGCTCTTCTGTGCGTCATTGCACTCCGCTTGTCTGTGTGGACGCTAGGAATAGTGCTCTCGGCACGTCAGGCTGATTTATGTCACGTTTGCTTATGTTACGTTCGGTTAGCTTAGGGTAAGGTACCTTTGACTTTTGTGCTACATACTGCTTTCGGTGGATTTCTGAGCCCTGCAGTGCTCTTGGACATTCTGCATGGCTACAGGCGGGCCAGCAATAGAGGTTTCGCCACGTAATTTTGAGTTATATTACGTTTGGGTTGGTTGGGATTAGTTAGCTTTGGTGTGGTTAGATTTGATGTTTGAGCCATATACTGCTATTCGGACGATTTCGCCGTGCTACACTGCTCTGCGATACTCTGCTTTGTACTCGTGAGGCCGGCATTAGTGTTCCAGGCGCCCCAGACTGTGTCACGTTACGTTGGGTCATACCAAGGTTAGCTATGTAATGAGGTGATAGCTTTGACTTTTGCGCTATACACTGCGATTCCATGGATTTCTGCGCTCTACATTGCATTACTATACTCTGCTCGACACTCGGGATGCGAGCAGAAGTGGTCGCGGTACGTAAGGTTTAATTACAGCACGTTCGGTCAGGTTAGGTTTGGTCTGGCCAGGTTAGTGTATCTTCAACTTTTGTGCTATACGCATCTACTCTTTGGATTTCTGCCCTCTACGCTGCGCTAGCATTCTCTGCTTTTCTCTGGGGATAACAGCAATGGTAGTCTCGACAAGTTTTGTTGAGTTAGGCTCCGTTGGGTTAGGTATGCGTAGGGCAGACTGGGTTTGGGTTTATTCGACATTTGTGCTATACACTGTCAGTCTATGGACTTCTACGCGCTACTCTCCTCTAATATGATCTGCTTGGCGTTGCGGTGGCCAGCAACAGAAGCCTAGGCACGTTAGTCTGCGCTGTCTCTCGTTTGGTCAGGTCAGGTTAGGTCCGGTTAACTTAGGATAGACTTGACTTTTGTGCTTTACACTACAGTGCGGTGGATTTCTGCGCTCTTCTGTGATCTAGCTAATCCTCCTGTTCTCTTTAGGGGACAGTAATTGTGGTCTAGGCACGTTATGCTGAGTTATGCTTTGTTCGTTTATGTTAGGATAGGATAACCATGAATTTTGTGCTTCATACTGATATTCGGTGTGTTCACGCGCTCTTCATATCTCTACTATATACTGCTCGACACTGAGGAGGCCAGGAAGAGTGGTGTCGTCACATCAGATCGAGTTATGTTACGTTTGGCTATATTACGTTAGTATATGTAAGGAAAGGATAGCTTTGGATAATGTTAAGATAGGAGAATGTAGCTTTGACTTCTGTGCCGTACACCATTGTACGGTGGATTTCTGCGCCCTAGTGTGTACTACTTTACTCTACTAGATCCTGGGTAAGACAGTAATTGTGGTCCCGGCACGTAGTGTTCAGTTAAGGTACGTTCGTTTATGCTACGTTTCGCTATGTTTAGAGAGGATAGCTTTCACTTTTGTTCCACGCACGGCTGTTCAGTGGACTTCTGTGCTCTACTATGCCCTAATTCTCTCTCCCTGGTTCTTGGGAGACCAGCACCAGTGGTTTCGTCTCATTAGCATAGTTAGCCTACGATTGCTTAGGTCAGGTTTTGTCAGGTAAGTTTAGGGTATCTTTGACATTTCTGCTATTCGCTGCTATTTGGCGGCTTTCTGCGCTTTGCTGTGCCCTAGTATATTCTGCTTGGCTCTGGCGAGACCAGCAATGGGGGTCTCAGCACGTTCGCTTGAGATACAAACCGTTTGCTTATGTTACGCTTGGTAATGTTAGGACAGGATAGTTTTGTCTTTCATGCTATAGGCCGCTATTGGGTGGGTTTCTACTCTCTACAGTGCTCTATAGTGCTCTGTTCGGCTCTGGGGAAACCAGTAATAGTGGCCTCGGTACGATATGTTGAAATATGATACGTTTGGACAGGTTATGTTAGCGCAGGATAGGTTTGGATAGCTTCAACTTTTCTACTCTACACTTCGATTCCATTTATCTCTGCGCTCTACTCTCCTCTAATATGTTCTGCTTGGCCCTTTGGAGGCCAGTAATACTATTCGCGGCGAGTTATGTTGGGATTGGTTAGGATTGGTTAGGAGAGGTTAGGTTTGGTTGGGTTATTCCAGTATTGCTTTGACGTATGTGCTCGACATTGATATTCTACGGACTTCTGCGCTCTGCTGTTCTGTGTCATATTCTGCTTGTCCTTCGGAAGCCAGTAATAACCGTCGCCGCAGGTTACGTTCAGTTACTGCGCGTTTGGCTAGGTTAGGATAGGTCCAGTTGGTGTAGGATATCTTTGACTTTTCTTCCGCACACTTCGTCTCGATGAATTTCTCAGCCCTACGTTACGTTGAGCTAGGTTACGTTTGGTTAGCTTACGTAGGCACGGGTAAGGTTTGGATAGCTTTTATTTTTCTGCTATACAGTGCTATTCTATGGATTTCGGTACACTGAAGAGTACCTCCTTTAATATGTTCTGCGTGGCCGTGGGGAAACCGGCAATGATGGCTGCAGCACGTTAGATTGAGATAAGTTGCGCTTGGCTCGGCTAAGTTAGGATACGTGTTGTTGTGGTAGCTTTGCCTTCTGTGCTGTACACTGCTGTTCGGTCGATACCTGCGTACTGCATTGCTCTTCTATCATCTGCTTGAATCTGGAGAGGCCATCAATAGCGGTTGCGGCACGCTTGGCTGTGGCATGTCACGTTTGGCTTGGATAGGTTATGTTACGTTTGGTCAGGATGTCTATGACTCTTGTGCCATACACTGCTATTCGGCCGATATCTGCGATCTGCATTGCTGTACTAGCATCTTCTTGCCTCTGGGAGGGCAGCAACTGTGGTCGTGGCACGTTTGGTCGAGTTAGTATTCTTTTGGCTATGCTAGGTTAGGTTAAGTTTGGCTAGGATGGCTTCGACTTTTGTGCAATACGCTGCTATTCGGTGGATTTCTGCGCTCTACTGTGCACTAGTATATTCTGCGTGGCTATTGGGAGGCCAGCAATGTAGGTTTCGGCTCGTTAGGTTAAGTTAGGTTGCGAGTGGCTTTGCTAGGCTTTGGATATGATTGGTTAGAGTAGCTTTGACTTTTGCGCTGTACACTGATGTTCGATCGATACCTGTGCAATACGCTACTCTACTAGAATCTGCTGTCTCTCGGGAGGCCGGTAATATCGGTCGCGGCAGGTTTGGTTGTGTTATGCTACGCTTGGTTAGTCTAGGTTTGGTTTAGTTTGCTTAGGATGTCTTCGACTTTTGTGGTATACCTGCTATTCTGTCGACATCTACGCTCTACATTTCTCAACTATGCTCCGCTTGGCTTTGGGGAGGCCAGCAATTGTGGCCCCGGCACGTTAGTTTGATCTAGGCTACGTTGGGTTATATTACGTTTGGTTCGGTTAAGAGAGTATACCTTTGACTTTTGCGCTATATACCTCTATCCAGTGAACTACTGTTCTACACTGGGCGTAATATGCTCTGCTTGACGCTGGGGACGCCGAAAATAGTGGTCTCGGATCAGTAAGCTTTGTTAGTCTACGTTCGGTTAGGTCGGGTTAGGTCACGTTTGATTGCAATTTAGTGGACGTTTGTGCTATTCGCTGCTATCTGGTAGCTCTCTGCGAACTACTGTTCCCTGGTATATTCTGCTTGACTCAGGTGCCTCCAGCAGTATTGGTCGCGGAACAATACGTTAAGTTAGGCTACGATCCATTACACTGTATTTGGATAGGTTAGGAGAGGATGGCTTTGACGCTTGTACTATATACAGCTATTCGGTGGATTTCTGCGCTCTACATTGCTCTAATATGCTCTGCTCGACTCCGTGGGAAAAGCAATATTGGCCATGGCACGAAAGTTTGAGTTAGGTTACGTTTGGTCAGCTCAGGTTAGGTTAAGGTATGGGAGGATAGCCTCTACTTTTGCGCCATACACTGCTTTTTCGTGGATTTCTGCTCTCTGCTCTCCTCTAATATATACCGCTTGGCTCCGGAGAGGCCATCAATGGTGGTTGCGTCACGTTAGTTTGGGCAAGCTTACGTTCCATTTCGTTACTATAGGTTTGGTTAGGAGATGCTATCTTAGACATTTACGCTACACACGGCTATTCGTTGGATTTCCGGGCTATACCGTGGACCGGTACGTTCCACTTGGCACTGTGATGGCCAGCAATAATGGTCGTGGCACGATATGTTGAGATAGGCTTCGCTTGGCTATGTTACATTGGTCTGGCTTTGGTTTGAATGGCTTTGGCATTTCTGATATACACTGCGATTCCATGGATTTCTGCGCTCTGCTCTCCACTAATATGCTGTGTTTGGCTTTGAGGGGTGTGGCAGTAGCGGTCTCGGCAGGTTGGGTTGGATCTGGTTAGGTTTGGTTAGGTTGGGACAGGAAAACGCCGACTTTACATTGCTATACGGTGGATTTATGCGCTCTGCTGTGATCTAACATGCTGTGCTTGTCTCTGGTGAGGCCAGCAATGGTGATCTCGGCACGTTAGCTTGAACTAAGCTACGTTCCGTTATGTTACGTTTGGACAGGTTAGAACACGGTAGCTTCGACTATTGTGTCTTGCACTGCGTTTCTATGGACTCCTGCGCTCTACTCTCCTCTAATCTGTTCTGCTTGGCTCTGTGGATGCCAGCAATTGCATTCTCGGTACGCTATATTTAGTTAGGTTATGTTCAGTTTGGATAGGTTAGAAAAGGTTAGGTCGGGATACCTTTGACGTTTGTGCCACACACTGCAATGCGTTGGATTACTGCGCTCCACTGACCTCTAGTATATTCTGCTTTGCTACGGGGAGGACAGCAGTATTCGTCTCGGAACGCTTGCCTGAGTTAGGTTGCGTTTGGTTACATTACGTTTGGTTAGGGTAGGATAGTGTAGCTTAGACTTTTACGCCATACATTGCTATTCGGTGAATCTCTGCGATCTACATTGCTTTACAATACCCTGTCGGAATCAACGGAGGCCAACAGTAGTGGCCTCGACATGCTAGGTTGGGTTACGTTACACTTGGCTTGGCTACGTTAGGTAAGGTTTGGTTTGTGTAACTTTGACTTTTGTGCTTCACACTGCTATTTGGACGACATCTGTACCCAGCGTTGCTCTACTGGCATCTGCTTCTCTCTGGGGAGGACAGCAACGGCAGTCGTCTCACGTTTGGTTGAGTTAGGTTACTTACGGCTTGGTTTGGTTAGGTTAAGTTTTGTTAGGGTGGCTTTGACTTTTGTGCTGTACACCGCAATACGGTGGGTTTCAGAGCTCTTTCGCTCCCTAGTATGTTCCGCTTGGCTATGAGAAGGCCAGGAGTGTTAGTCTCGGCACGCTAGTCTGAGTCCTGTTGCGTTTGATTATGATACGATAGGTTATGTTAGGACAGCATAGCTCAGGCTTTTGAGCTATACGCTGCTATTCGGTGGATTTCTGCGCTCTACGTTGCAATAATGCACTCTGCTCGACTCACGGGTGGCCAGAAATAGTGGTCGCGGCACGTTACGTTGAGTTATGCTACGTTCCGTAATGTTAGGTATGGCTATGTTTCATTAAAACAGCTTTGACTTTTGTGCTACACAGTGCTATTCGGACGATTTCATCGTTCCACATTGCCCTGCTATACCCTGCTTAGCTAACGTGAAGCCAGGAATAGCGTTCGTGGCACGTCAGTTATGGTTACCTTACGTCAGCTTATATTACGTTTGGCCGGGTTAGTATGGGATTGCTATGAATTTCGCGCTCTAGACTGCTATTTGGCTGATTTCTGCGCTCCACTGCGCTTCAATATTCTCTGCTTGGTTCTAGACAGGCCAACCATTCTGGTCTCGGCACGTAAGTTTGAGATAAGTTACGTTCGGTTATGTTAAGTATGGTTAGGTTAGGACAGGAT
Source organism: Eufriesea mexicana (assembly GCF_001483705.2). Taxonomy (NCBI): domain Eukaryota; kingdom Metazoa; phylum Arthropoda; class Insecta; order Hymenoptera; family Apidae; genus Eufriesea; species Eufriesea mexicana. The sequence continues at coordinate 38,386 of NW_016914568.1, forward strand.
AACTTGGACTTTTCGGCTATACGCTAATATTTGGTGGATTTCTGCTCTCCACTGTGCCCTAATATTTTCTGCTTGACTCTGGGGAGGCCATCAAGTGTGCCCTTGGCACGTTAGGTTCAGTTCTGTTACGTTCGGTTATGTTACGTTTGGTAAGGATAGGATATTGTAGCTTTGACTTTTGAACTATACCCTGCGAGTGCATGGATTTCTGCGATCCACTCTCCTCCCACACGTTCTGCTTGGCCCTGTGGAGGCCAGCGGCAGCGGTCTCGGTACGTCATGATATGTCAGCTTAAGCTCGGTTAGGTCACGTTAGGTTCATTTCGCTAAGGGCAGCCATCACTTCCGTGCCATACATTGTTATTTGGTGGATACCTGCGCTCTACTGTGTTCTACCATTTCTGCTTGCCCCTGGGGAGGTCAGCAACTGTGGTCGCGACAGGTCGGGTTTAGTTTAGTTACGCTTGCCCACGTTACGATTGGTTAGGCTAGAACGTGTCATCTTCTACTTTTGGGCTATGGACCGCAGTGCGGTGGATTTCTGCGCCCTACCGTCCTCTAGAACATTCTGCTTGGCTCTTGGGAGCGTAGCAATAGAGGTCACGTCACGTCAAGGTTTGGTTATGTCTGGTCCAGTTAGCAATGACGTTTGTGCTATACACTGACATTCGGTGGATTTCTGGCCTCTACTGTGCTCTAAAATTTTCTGCTTGGCTCTGGGGAGGTCATCGATGGTGGTCTCGGTACCTTAGGCTGAGTTGGATTACGTTTGGCTAGGTTGGGGGTGGCCAGCTTTGACTTTTGTGCTATACACTGCTATACGGTGGATGTCTGCACCCTTTATTCCTCTACTATTCTCTGCTGGTGCCTTGGGAGGCCACCAATGGTGGTCGAGGTTCGCTGGGTTCAGTTAGGTCACGTTTGGCATGTCTAAGTTACGTTAAGTATGAACAGGGTAGCTTTTACTTTTGTGCTATAAACTAGTATTCGGTGGATTTCTGCGCTCTACGCTACTTTACTATACTCTGCTCTTCTATGGGGATGCCAGTAATAGCGGTTTCGGCATGTTAGATTCAGTTATGCTACGCTCGGTTATGTTACGATAGCTTGTTTAAGCCTTTGACAGCTTTGACTACGCGGTGTAAGCTGCTCTTAGGTGGATTTTTGCGCTCTGCTGGTTTCTACTAATTCTGTTTGGTCCTGGGGCGTCCAGTAACCTTGGACGCGGCACGTTAGTTTGGGTTAGGCTACGCTTGCTTAGGATATGTTAGCTCGGGTTAGGCTTGTACAGGTTTGAGTTTTCTGCTATTCACTGGGACTCTATGTATTTTTGCGCCCCACACTGCCCTGATACGTTCTCCTTGGTTGCGGGGATGTCAGCAATACCGGGCACGATATGTGGAGCTAGGTTACTTTCGGTTAGGTTAGGTTTGCTTGGGTTAGATTATGTTATATTTGACTCTTACGCTGTACACTGCAATGGGGTGCATTTGTGCGCCCCACAGTGCCCTAGTACGCTCTGCTTGGCTCTGCGGAAGCCAGTAATTGTGGTCTCGGCTCGCTGGGTTGCTATAGGCTACGTTAGGTTATTTTGTTACATTTTGTTAAGATTGGTACCCTCGAATTTTCTGCTATAAGCTTCGATTTTAGGGACTCCTGCGCACTACACTCATCTAATTTGCTCTGCTTGGCTCTGTGGAGGCCAGCAATAGCGGTCGCTGTGCGTTAGGTTGAGATAGGTTACTATCGGCTAGTTTAGGCTGCGTTGGGTTAGTTTAGAATTGCTTTGACTCTTCTGCTGCAAGCTGCTGTTCTATGAACTACTGCTCTCTACTGTGCACTATCACTCTCTGCTGGTCTCTGGGGACGCTAGGAATAGTGGCCGCGTCATGTTATTTTGAGTCATGTTACGCTCGGTTAGGTTAGGTTTAGCTAGGCTTGGTTATGATATGTTTGACTTTTGTGCTACACACTGCTCTCTGGTGGAATTCTGCCCTCTACTGCGCTCTAGTATGTTCTGCTTTGCTCTCGGTTGCCAGCGAAAGTGGTCTCCGCAAGTTAGGTCAAGTTAGGCTATATTTTGTGAGTTTGGGGTTGGTTAAGTTGGGTTTGGTTGTCTTTGACCCTTGTGCCTTACCCTGCAGTGCGGCGGTTTTCTGCGCCCCCATGTGCTCTGGTATATTCTGCTGTGCACTCGGTGGGCAGCAATAGTGGTCTCGGCACCTTAGGCTCCGTTAGGTTACGTTCGGTTAGGTTATGTTGGTTTGTGTTAGGCTTGGATATTTTCGACCTTTCTGCCATATTCTGCGATTCTATGGATTTCTGCACTCTACTCGCCCTACTATGTTCTGTTTGGGTGTGGGGAAGCTAGCAATAGTGTTCGTGGCGCGATAGGTTGTGTTAGGTGACGTTTGCTTCGGTCAGGTTAGGATAAGTTTTGTCAGGATAGCTCCGACCTTCGCCCTATACACTACTCTCCGGTGGAATCCTGTGATCTATTGTCCTCAAACATTCTCTGCTTGGCTCTGGGGAGTCCAGGAGCTGTGGCTCCGGCACGCTATGTTGAGTTATGCTACGTACGGTTATGTTAGATTATGACAGGATAGGTTAGGATATCCCCAGATTTTGTGCTATTCACTGGAATGCGTCGTATTTCTGCGCACTGCTGTGCTCTAGTACACTCTGCTTGTCTCTGGTAGCCAGCAGTAATGGGCACGGCGCGTTAGATCCAGATCGGCGGCGTTCAGTTTTGTTACGTTTGGCTATGTTAGGATAGGCAACGTAGACTTTTGTGCTTTCCTCTGCTATTCCGTGGACTTCTATGAGCTGCTGTACTCAACTACATTCTGCTTGGCTCTGGGGCGGTCAGGAGCAGAGGTCACGGTTCTTCGAGTCGAGATATGCTACGTTTGGCTGGGTTAGGTTTGGTTATCTGCGGCCTTTGTGCTACCCACTGCAGTGCAGTGGACTTCTGCGACCGACTTTTCTCTTGCGCATTCTGCACGTTTCTGTGGAGGCCAGCAGTAGTGGCCCCGTCATGTTGGGTCGAGCTAGGCTGCGTTTGGATATGATATGTTTGGCTAGGTTAGGATTAGCTGCTTTGGGTTCTATGCTATTCACTGCAATTGCGTGGACTTCTGCGCTCTAGTGTGCTCTAGTATATTCTGTTTGGCTTTGTGGAGGCCAGCAGTAGTTTTCTCGGCACGTTAGTTTGAGACATGCTGCGTTTGGTTATGTTACGTTTGGTTTGGTAAGGATATGATAGTCGTGACCCGTGTGCTATACACGGCCAAGAGCGTATTTCTTCGCACTACTGTGTTCTATGAATTTCTGATTACCTCTGCGAAGGCCAGCAATGGTGGTCTCGGCGCGTTAGGATGGTTTATGCTACGTTTGCATATGGCACGTTTGGAAATGTCTGGACAGAATAGCATGCAATTTTGTGCCATAAACTGCAGTTCGGCGGATTTCAGCCCTCTATTTGCCTCCAATATGTGCTGTTGGGCTCTGGGATGGACAGTAAGAGTGGTCTCGGTGCGTTAGGTTGAGCTAGCGTACGCTCCGTTAGGACAGGTTAGGAAGGTTTGGCTAGGTGTTCCTTGCCTTTTGCGATATACTCGGCTATTCTACGGATTTCTGTGCTCTACATTGCTCCACCACACTCTGCACGAATGTCGGATGACGAGCAATAGTGGTCTCGGCATGCTAAGTAGAGCTATGCCACATTCGTTTAGTTAGGCTAGGTCAGGTTAGGTTAGGATATCTGCGGCTTCTGTGCTATACACTGCAATGCAGTAGATTTCTGCGATCTGCTGTGCTGTAGTAAATTCTCCTTGGCGCTGGGTTGGCCACCAATAGCGGTTTCGCCACGTTAGGTTTAGCTACGCTACGTTTCTTTTGTTACGTTTTGTGAAGTTAGGATAGGATATTTTAGACTTCTGTGCTATGCAGTGCTATCCGCGTGTTTCTGCGCTCTACTGTGTTCTAGTATTTTGTGCTTGGCCATGGGGAGATCAGCAGTACTGGTCTCCGCACATTCTGTTTAGTTGGGCTACGCTTGGCTTGGTTATGTTAGGTTAGGATAGGTTAGGGCGGGATATCTTGAACTTTTGTGCTATTCACTGCCATGCTGTGTACTACTGCGCACTACTGTACTACAGTGCACTCTCCTTGTCCCTGTGGAGACCAGCAATTATGGTCTCGCCATGTTAGGTTGGGTTAGGTTAGTTTTATTTATGATACGTTTGGCTAGGTTAGTACAGGCTACTACGACTTTCCTGCTTTGCACTGCTTTTCCGTGGACTTCTGTGATCGACTGCGCTCAACCACATTCTGCTTGGATCTGAGGAGGCTAGGAGCAGCGGTCGCGGCGCGCCATCTTGAGTTATGCTTCGTTTCGTTAGGTTAGGCTAAGTCGCGTTTGGTTAGGAAACATACGGCCATTTGTGATATTCACAGCAGTGAAGTGGATATCTGCGCTTCACTGTGCTCTAGGTTATTATGCTTGGCTCTGGCGAGGCCAGCAATAGTGGTCCCGGCGAGTTTGATTCTGTAACGCTACGTTTGCTCATGAGCTTGGTTATGATGGGAAAGATCAGCGTACACTTGTGTGCCATACACTGCTATACGTTGAATCTCTGCCCACCACATTGCGCTACTATACTCCGCTCGATTCCATGGAGGCGAGCAATAGCGGTCGTTGCACGCTAAGTTGTGCGAGGCTACGTTTAGCCAGGTTATGCTGCTCTGGATTTCGTCTGGGTAGTTTTGACTTTTCCTCCATACACTAGGATTTCATCGATTTCTGCGATCTACACTCTTCTAGTGTGTTCTGCTTGACTCTGTGGAGGCCAGCAATAGTTTTCGTAGCACGACAGGTTGTGTTATGTATCGTCTGGTTAGGATAGGTTGGGTTAAGTTTGGTTATGATGGCTTTGCCTTTTGTGCTATACACTGACATTCGTTGGATATCTTCGCTCTGTTGAGCTCAAGTATATTCTGCACGGCCCTGAGAATGCTATGGATATTGGTCTCAGCACTTTACGTCGATGTACGTTACGCTTGGATATGTTAGGTTAGGTTACGTTCGGCGTGGGTAGCTTCGGCCTTCGAGCTATGCACTGCTGATCTGTGTATTTCTGTGCTCGACTGTGTTGTACTACATTCCGCATTGCACTGGGGAGGCCAGCAATAGTGGTCGCGACACGTTATGTTGAGATAGGCTATGATGGGTTAGGGCATGTTAGCTTGAACTAGGTCTGGATAGCTGTGACTTTTGTGTTATACACTGCGATTATATGGATTTCTGCGCTCTACTGTCCTATAGTATGTTCCGCCCGACTCTGCGTAGGCCAGAAATAGTTGTCGCTGGAAGTTAGGTTGAGTCATGTTATGCTTGGTTAGGTTAGGTTTGTATAGGTTAGGTTCGGTTATCTCCGACTTTCGCGATATACGCTTCTGCTTGGTGACTTTCTGCTCTCTACTGTGCACTAGTATATACAGCTTCGCCCTTGGGAGGCCAACAATATTGGTCTCGGCACGATAGGATGAGGTACATTACGTTCGGTCTCGTTACTGCTTGGTCAGGTTAGGGCACGGTAGATTTGACTTTTCTGCTATACACTGCTTCTCGGTGGTTTTCTGCTCTCTACTGCGCCCTAGTATGCTCTTTTCTGCTCTGAGGAGGCAAGATATAACGGTCTCCCCACGATAGGTTTGGTTAAGGTAGTCTGAGGAACGTTAGGGTAGCTTTGACTTTTCTGCTTTGCGCTCCCAGTTGGTGGATTCCTACGCTCCACACTCCCCTAGTATGATCCGCTTGGCAATGGGGAGGCCAGCAATAGTGGCCTAGGCACTTTGGGTTGGAACATGTTACGCTAATTTATGTTACGTTGGATAGGTTAGGATAGGATAACTTAGCCACCTGTTCTATACACGGCTATTCGGCGTATTCCTGCGCTCTACATTGCTCTACTATACACTGCTCGACTCTGTGGAGGTCAGCAATGGTGGTCATGGCACGATACGTTAGGTTACGCTACCTTTGGTTACGTTACGATTGGTTAGGCAAGGAGTGGACGGCTTTGACTTTTGCTCCATTCACTAGTTTTCGGTGTACTTCTCCGCTCCACTGTCCTCTAATACGCTCTGCAGGTCTCTGCTGTGGCAAGCAATTTTTGTCTCGCCTCGTTAGGTTAGGTTAGGTTACCTTCGGTTGTATTACGCTTGGACAGGTTAGGATAGGATATCTTTGGCTTTTGCGCCATACATTGCCATTCGGTGGAATTGCACCCTCTCCTGTGCTCTAACATATCATGCCTCGCTATGGGGAGGCCAGCAATAGTGGTCTCGGCTCGTTAGGTTTCGTTAGTCTACGTTTGCTTAAGTCAGTTTGGGTCAGGTGAAGTTAGGGTATCTTTCACTCTTCTGATATAAGCTGCTATTAGGTGGCCTTCTGCAATCTACTGTGCTCTAGTATGTTCAGCTTGGCTCTGGGAAGACCAGGAATGGCGGTTTCGGCACATAATGTTGAGTTAGGCAACGTTTGGCTAGGTTACGTTTGCTTGGGTTATGTTTGTATAGCTTTGACTTTCT
>NW_016914569.1:0-568 GCF_001483705.2 Eufriesea mexicana
CGCTGAAATAGACCGAATGTGGGTGTACAGCACGAAAGTCAAAGACATTCTGACCCAACACATATCAACCTTACCTAACCAAACGGAACATCACAAAACCTATCCTGTCACGAACACCATTGCTGGCCTCCCCAGAGTCGAGCAGAGCATACTAGAGCACAGTAGAGCGCAGAAATCCACCGAATAGCAGTGTATAGAGCAAAAGTCAAAGTTGGCGCATCCTAACCTACCGAAACATGACACAACCAAGCGCAACATAACCCAACCCTAACGTGCCTAGGCCACCATTGCTGACATGCCCATCACCAAAAAGAAAACCAAAAAGAACATATTGGAGGGGAGGGGAGCGCTGAAGCCGATAGGATGGCAGTGTATGACAGAAAAGTCAAAGCCATCCAAACCTGACCGGAACAAACATAACCTAACCAAACGTAACCTAACACAAACCAATTTGCCGAGACCGGTATTGTATTGCTGGCCCTCCGAAAGCGAAGCTGAACAAACTAGAGCACCGTAGAGTGCATATATCGGCCGAACAGCAGTGTATAGCGCAAAAGTCATAGCTACC
>NW_016914570.1:0-1303 GCF_001483705.2 Eufriesea mexicana
ATTGCAATATAATCTGCATGAAAAGTTGAATACTATTGACATTTTCGACTAATATTGAGGTGAAAAGTCTTTTCTGCGTAAACAACGAGGTAAGATTCCAATGGGTTGCTATAGCCATTGCATTGCAATATAATCTGCATGAAAAGTTGAATACTATTGACATTTTCGACTAATATTGAGGTGAAAAGTCTTTTCTGCGTAAACAACGAGGTAAGATTCCAATGGGTTGCTATAGCCATTGCATTGCAATATAATCTGCATGAAAAGTTGAATACTATTGACATTTTCGACTAATATTGAGGTGAAAAGTCTTTTCTGCGTAAACAACGAGGTAAGATTCCAATGGGTTGCTATAGCCATTGCATTGCAATATAATCTGCATGAAAAGTTGAATACTATTGACATTTTCGACTAATATTGAGGTGAGCAGACTTTTCTGCGTAAACAACAAGTTAAGGTTCCATTGGGTAGCTATAACCATTGCATTGCAATAGAGTCTGGCTGAAAAGTTCAATTTTATTGACATTTTCGGCTAATATCGTGGTGAGCAAGATATTCTACCTAAATAAGGAGGAAAGATCATATTGGTTTGTTATAGCCATTGCAATGCAATAGAATCTGACTGAAAAGTCCAAAACAATTGACATTTTCGACTAATATTGAGGTGAGCAGTATTGAGGTGAGCAGTATTTTCTGCGTAAACAGCGGGGTAAGGTTCTATTGGTTTGCCATAGCCATAGCATTGCAATACAATCTGACTGAAAAGATATATTCTATCGACATTTTCGACTAATGTCCTGTTGAGCAGAATTTTTTGCACAAATAAGGGGGCAAAATACCATTGGTTTGCTGTAGGTACTGCACTGCATTAGATACTGCCCGTAAAACTCAATCTTATTGACATTTTCTTCTAATATTGTGGTGAACAATCCCTTCTGCGTAAATATGGTGGAAAGATTCCATCGGTTTGCTATAGCCATTGCATTGAAGTGGAATCTGCCTGAAAAGTTCAATACTATTGGTATTTTCTACTAATATTGAGGTGAGCAGTCTTTTCTGCGTAAACAACGAGGTAAGGTTCTACTGGTTTGCTATAGCCACAGCATTGCAATAGAATCTGACTGAAAAGAAATATTTTATAGACAATTGCGACTAATATCGCGGTGAGCAAGATATTCTACATAAATACGGAGGAAAGATCCAATTGGTATGTTATAGCCATTGCATTGCATTAGAATCAGACTGAAAAGTCCAATTTTATTGACATTCTCGACTAACATCGCGGTGAGCAGACGAATCTGAA
>NW_016914571.1:0-541 GCF_001483705.2 Eufriesea mexicana
AGAAATAGTGGCTGCGGCGCGTTAGGCTATGTTACGCTGCGTTTGGTTAGGTTCGGTTTGTTTTTGTTAGGATAGGATATCTTTGACTTCTGCTCTGTACACTGCATTGCAGTGGAATTATACGCTCTACTGTGCTCTAGTATGTTCTGCGTGGCTCTGGGTCTGCCAGTGACAGAGGTCTGGGCCAATTAGGTTGAGATAGGATACGTTTGGCTATGTTATGTTAGCATTGGCTAGGTCCATGGGATCGACTTTTCTGGTGTGCAATGCTGTTCTATCGATTGCTGCGATCTACTGCGGTCTAATTTCCTCTGCTTAGCCCTGGGGAGGCCAGCAGTGGTGGTCTCGTCACGATGGCTTGAGGTAGGCTACGTTTTGTTAGGATATGAATGTTTGGGTTTGGTATGCATAGCTTCGACTATCGTGGTATACACTGCTATTCGTTGGAATTCTGCGCTCCACTGTGCTCCGGTAGATCCCGCTTGGCACTGGGGAGGCCAGCAATAGTGGTCTAGAAACGTTAGGTTCGATTATATTGCGC
>NW_016914572.1:0-19739 GCF_001483705.2 Eufriesea mexicana
AAATCATGACATAACCGAACGTAACATAACTCAAAATAACGTGCCGCGACCACCATTGCTGGCTTCCCAGAATCGAGCATAGTATAGTAGATAACAGTAGAGCGTAGAATTGCACCGAATAACAGTGTGCAACACGAAAGACAAAGCTACCCAGGCCTAATCCAAACTAACAATACTAATCCAAACGTAGCCTAACACAGTCTAACGTGCCGAGACCATCATTGCTAGCGCCCCAGAGACAAGCTGAGCATATTAGAGCAAAGTACAGCGCAGAAATCCACGGAATATCTGTGCGTAGCACAAAAGTCAAAGCTATCCCCTCCTAACCTGACCAAACGTTACATAACCCAACGTAACAGAACCCACCCTGTGTTGCCGCTACCACTATTACTGGCCCGAAATGATTCAAGCAGAGTATATTAGAACAATGTGGGACGCTGGAGCCGACAGTACAGCAGCGTAGAGCACAAAAGTCAAAGCTATCCCGACCAAACATAACCTCTCCTAGCCTAGCCAAACCTAACCTAACTAAGCCTAACGTGCCGAGACCTCTATTGCTGGCCTCAGAAGCGCTAAGTAGAACATATTAGACGTGACTAGAGCGCAGAAATCAATCGAATCGCGGTGCATAACACAATAGTCGAAGCAACCATATCATAACATATCCATACGTAACGCAACCGAACGTAGCTTAACTAAACCTAACGTGCCGTGGCCACTATTGCTTGCCTCCCCAGAGCCGAGCAGAATGTACTAGAGCACAGCTGAGCGCAGAAAGACACCAAAGTGCTGTGTATAGCACAAAAGTCGGAAATATCGTTACCTAACCTACCTTAACACAACCAAATCAAACGTAGACTGACAGATCCTGACGTGCTGCGACCACTATTGCTGCCCCCCCCCCACCCGAGGGACAAGCAGACGCCAGTAGAGCAATGCAGTGCACAGATATCGACCGAACAGCAGTGTATGGCACCAAATTAAGGCAATTTTAGACAAACCCGCCCAACGAAGCCAAGCCCAGCGTAACGTACCTCAAACTAGCGTGCCTAGACCACCAGTGCCGGCATCCACAGAGCCAAGCCGAACATGTCAGAGCGCAGTAGAGAGCATAAATCAGCCGAATGACAGTGTACATCACAAAGGTCAAAGCTATCCTAACCAACGTAACGTAACTCAAACTATCGTGCCACAGCCGCTACTGCTGTTCTCCCCAGAGTCGAGCAGTGTATAGTAGAGCAATGAAGAGCGCGACAATCCTCCGAATAGCAGTGTATAACGCAAAAGACAAAGATATACCATCCTAACCTGCCAAACGTAACATAACCAAGCGGACATTGCATAACCTAACGTGCCTACACAACATTTGCTGACCTCTCCAGAGCCGAACAGGACATATTTGAGTAGAGTGGAGCGCAGACATCCATAGAATCGCAGTACACAGCACAATAGTCGAAGCTGCGATGTCGTAACACAACGAAGCGTAACATAATCAAACGTAGCTAAACTCAAACTAACGTGCCGATACCACTACTGCAGGCCTCGCCAGAGACAAGCAGAGCATACTAGAGCACAGTAGATCGCAGAAATCCACCGATCAACAGCGTACACCGCGCAAGTCGAAGCTACACTTACCGAACTTAACCTAACCTGAACTAACCATACGTAACGTGACTCAACCTAACGTGCCGGGACCAACATTGTTGGCGTTATCAGCGCTAAGCAGAATAAGGAAGGGCACCGTAGAGCGCAGAAACCCACCGGATTGCAGTGAACAGCGCAAAAGCCTTAGATATGCTAACCCAACCTGAACTAGTCTAACTTAACCAAATGTGGCATAAGTAAACATAACTTGCCGCGACCACCGCTCCCGGCCTCCCAAGAGCAACCCAGAATGTAGTAGAGGACATTAGATCATTGAAATCCACCGAATAGCGGTGTAAAGCACAAAAGTCAGAGCAGCCTAACATAACCTAGCCAACCGTAATATATCCAAACGTAACCTAGCTTAACCTAACACGACGAGACCACCATTGCAGGCCACCACAGAGTCAAGCAGAATGTACCAGAGCACAGCAGCGCGCAGAGATCCACAGCATTGCAGTGAATAGCACAAAAGTGAAAGTAGCCTCTCCTAACGTAGCCAAAGGTAACATAACAAAACGTAGCATAACACAACACAACGTGTCGCGACGACTGCTTCCGGCCTCCAATGTGTCAAATAGAATAAAGTAGAGCGTAGTAGATCACAGAAACAAATCGAGTTGCAGTGTATGGCGCGAAAGTCAAAGCTACCCTAATAGAACTTAACCGTACCTAGCCTATATAAACGTAGTGAAGCTCAACATAGCGTGACGAGACCAATAATTCTGGCATCCCCAGAACCATACAGAACAAGTTAGGGCACAGTTGAAGGCAGAGATCCTCCGAATAGCAGTTTATAGCACAAGAGTCATGGTAATCGTGTCCTGACCTAGCCAAAAGTAACATAAGCATACGTAACTTTACTAAACCCTAGGCTCCGAGGACATTATTGCTTGTCTCAACACAGCCAAGCAGAGAATATTGGATCGCAGAAGAGCGCAGAAATCCCTGGATGGCTGTGCAAAGCACTAACGTATAATCTATAGTGCGATAACCTCACAAGACGTAACATAACCGAACGTAGCGTAACTCACACTAACAGGTCGAGACCACTATTGCTGGCCTTCCCTGCGCCAAGCAGAAGATACTGCGGGACAGCAGAGCGCAGAAGTACACCGCATTGCAGTGTATACCGCAAAAGTCGAACATACCCTGACCTAGGCTCACCTAACCTAACCTAACCGAACGTAGTGTAACACAACACAACGTGCCGCGACCAATGCTCCTGGCCTCCCCAAAACAAAGCAGAATGCAGTATAGCACAGGAGATCGCAGAGACCCATGTAATAGCAGTGTATAGCACAAAAGTCAAGGTAACCTATCCTAGCATAGCCAAACGCAACATAACCACACGCTACATAACCAAACGCAACATAACTCAACCTAACATGACGAGGTCACGTTTGCTGGCATCCACAGAGACAAGCCGCATGTACTTGGGAGCAGTAGCGCGCACAAATCCACCGCACTGTAATGAAAAGCACGAAGGCTGTACATATCCTAGCACAACCTGACAGTGCCTAATCTAACCGAACGCAACATAACTCAACATAATGTGCCGCGACCGCTGCTCCTGGCCTCCTCATGGCCAAACAGGTTGAATTAGAGCACATTAGATCACAGATTTTCACCGAATAATAGAGTATAGCACGAAAGACGAAGCCATCCTAACCGAACTTGTCCTAACCTAACCGAACCAAACGTAACTTAACTCAACCTAACATACCTGGATCACTATTGCTCGCTTCCACAGAGTCGACCAGATTATTGAAGAGCAATGTTGGGCGCAGAAATCATCCGAACATATGTGTATAGCACGAAAGTCAAAGATAACCAGCCGAGCTTAACATAACCTAACCTAACCAAACATAACACATATCTATCTAATGCCCCCAGACCACTATTGCTGGTATCCCAAGAGCTAAGCAGAAGATAGTGGACCACGGTAGAGCGCAAAAATCAGCCGCATTGCTGTGTATACAACAAAAGTCAAAGCTATCCTTTCCCAGCACAACCAATCGTAATATTACCAAACGTAGCCTAACAGAAAGTAACGACAAGCGACCACAATTTTTTGCCTCCGCGACGCCAAGCAGAACATACTAGAGCATAGTAGAAGGCAGAATTCCACCGAATAGCAGTGTACAGCACAAAAGTCGAAGTGATGCTCACCTGACAAGACCTAACACAACCGAACCAAACGTAGCATAACTCAACATAATCTGTCGCGTGCACTGCCTCCGGCCACCACTGTGCCAAGTGGAATATAGTAGAGCGCAATATATAACAGAAACAAACCGTATAGCTATGTATGGCACGAAACTCAAAGCTATCCTAACCGAACTTAACCTCACCTAGCCTACCCAAAGGTAGTGCAGCTCAGCACAGCGTGACGAGGCTAATATTGCTGGCTGCCCAGAGGCAAGCAGAACATGGTAGGTCACAATAGAAGGGAGAAATCCACCGAAAAGATGTGCAAAGCACAACAGTCATGGCTACAGCATCCTAACAGAGCCCAGCGAAACATATACATACGCAACTTTACAAGGCCCAACATTGCGGGAACACTATTGCTGGCCTCACCACATTCAAGCAGAAAATATTGGAACGCAGTAGAGCGCAGAAATCCGCGGATGGCTGTGCAAAGCCCAAACGTGTCATCCATCCTGTGCCAGCGTCACGAAACGTAACACAAGCGTAGCATAACTAACACTATCAGGTCGAGACCACTATTACTGGAATCCCCTGCGCCGAGCAGAGCATACTACGGCATAGCAGGGCGCAGAAGCCCAACGCATTGCATTGTACACCGCAAAAGTCAAACATATCCCGACCTAAACTAACCTAACCAAACTTAACCAAACGTAGTGTAACACAACACAACGTGCTGAGACCACTACTGCTGGCCTCCCCAGAGACAATCATAATATACTACAGCACAGTAGAGCGCAGAAATAAGCCATATTGCTGTGTACAGCAAATAAGTCGAAGATAACGTGTCCTAACCTTACTTAAACTAACCAAACCAAACGTAGCGTAACTAAGCTTAAATTGCAGTGACCACTGCTTCCGGCCTCCCCCGAGCCAAGCAGAATACAGTAGAGCACAGTAGAACACAGAAATCCACCGGATAGCGGTGTATGGCACGAAAGCCGAAGCAATCCTATCTAAACTTAACCTAACCTAACATACCCGAACGTAACTTAACACAATCTAACGTGCCACGTACACTATTGCTCGCCTCCCCAGAGCCGCGCAGAGTATAGTAGCGCAATGTAGAGGGCAGAAATCCACCGAATAGCAGTGTACAGCGCAATAGACGAATGAAACCTAACTAGATATTCCTAACCTGATCCAATGAAACGTAGCATAAATCAAGCCATCGCGACGAGACCACTATTGCTGGCTTTCCAAGAGCAAAGCAGAAAATATTAGAATACAGTAGAGCGCAGATATACAGCGAATAGCAGTGAACCGCACAAATGTCAAAGTAGCGTATCCTAACCAAGCCGAACGTAACATACGCAAACGTAGCCTGAATAAACCTAACATGACGAGACCACGGTTTCCGGCCTCCACAGAGACACGCAGAATGTGCTGCTGAACAGCAGAGCACAGAAATCGGCCGCATTGCAATGTACAACGCAAAAGTCAAAGAAATCCTAACAGAACCTTCATAACCTAGCCTAACGAAACGTACGATAACTCAACCTAACGTACCGAGACCTCTATTACTGGCCGCCCTGAGACAAGCAGAGCATATTATAGCACATTGGAGCACAGAAATGCACCGAATAGCAGTGTGTAGCACAGAAGTCGATGAAGCCTCCTCTAACCTAGCCGAACGTTTCCTAATTCGACCTGACCTGACGAGACCACTGTTGCTGGACACCTCAGAGACAAGCAGAATATACCAGAGTACAGTAGAATGCAGAAATACAATGCATTGCAGTGTATAGCATAAAAGTCAAAGTAGCATACCCTAACATAGCCAAACGTAATATATCCAAACGTAACAAAGCTCAACCTAACAAGACGAGACAATTATTGCTGGCCACCACAGTGACAAGCAGATGGTGCAAGACCTCTGGAGCGCGCAGTGATACACCGCAATGGAATCAATAGCACAAAAGTCGAAGGTATCCTTACCAAACCTGGCCTAACCTATCCCAAGAAAAAGTTACATAACTAAACCTAACTTAGTGAGACCACTACTTCTGGCCTCCACAGAGGCAACCGGATGGTACAAGAGCACAGAAGAGCGCAGAAGTCTACCGCATTGCACCTTATAGCACAAAAGCTTCAGATATCCTGACCTAACATAACCTAACCTAACTTAACCTAACCAAGCTAAACGCAATCTGACTGAAGCTAACGTGTCACGACCACTACCGCTCGCCGCCCCAGAGTCGTTTGGAGTATAGTAGAGCAATGCCGAGCGCGGAAAGCATCCGAATAGCAGTGTATAGCGCAAAAGGCAAAGAAATCCTATCAAAACCTTCCCGGCATATCCCAACGAAACGTAATCTAAATCAAGCTAACGTGACGAGACTACTATTACTGGCCGCACGGGTGACAAACAGAACATATTGGTGCACACTAGACCGCAAGAATCCATCGACTACCAGCGGATGGCACAATAGTCCAAAATATCCTATCCTAACCCCTCCAAGGGTAACATGAACAAACGTAGCATAACTCAAACTAACGTGCCGAGAAAACTATTGCTGGCCCCCAGATCCAAGCAGAACATACTAGAGCACAGATGAGGTCCAAACTCCTCCGCATTTCGGTGTGTAGCAAGAGAGTCGCAAATACAAGAACCACACCTGACCAAATCTAACATAACCAATCTAAGCACAACTCAATGTGACGTTCCGCGACCACTATTACTGCGCTCCCCAAAGCCAAGCAGAACATACTAGAGCGCACTACAGGGTAGAAGCTCTCCTAATAGCTGTGCATAGCACAAAAGTCAAAGCTATCCTAACCCAATACATCCAACCATAACGTAGCCAAACGTAGCATAACTGAGCCTAACATACCGCAACCACTATCGCTGGCCTCCCCAGGGTCGAGCAAAGCTTACTATAGGACACTAGAGCGCAGAAATCCATTGAAACGCAGTGTGCAGCACAAAAGTCATATCTATCCAGACCGAACTCAGACTAACCTAATCTAACAAAGCGTATCTTACCTCAACGTAACGTGCCGCGGCCATTATTGGTGGCCTCCACAGGGGCAAGAAGGAAATATTGGAGCACTGTCCAGCGCTGAGGTGCCCCCGAAAACAGTGTATAGCGCGAAAGCCGAAGCTAAACTTGCCGAACATGGCCTAACCTAAACTAACCATACGTAACCTGACACAACCTAAAGTGCCGATACCAATACTGCTGGCATTCCCAGGGCTTGGCAGTGTAATAGAGTGCGCAGTGCAGCGGAGAAATCGTCCGGATAGCAGTGTATAACACGAAAGTCGAAGTAAACCTGCCAGAGCTTACCCTAACCTAACCAAACCGAAAGTAAACTCTCCCATCCTAGAGTGCCCTGGCTCCTATTGATATCATTCGCGAGGCTAAGCAGAAGATATTAGAACACTTGAGAGCGCAGAAATCCGCGGATAACAGTGTATAGCACAAAAGAACGAACTATCCTATCCTAACATCACAAGGCGTAACACAACCGAACGTAGCGTAGCTCAACATAACGTGCCGAGATCACTATTACTGGCCGCCCAACATAGCCTAACTCTACGTACCGTACCGCGAACGCTATTGCTGCCCTCGCCAAAGCCAAGCAGGACATACAACGGCACAGTAGGGAGCAGATGTCCACCGAACACCAGTGTACAGCATAGAAGATGAGGCCTTCCGGACCAAACTTGGCCAAACACAACATAACCGAACGTAACCTGACGCAGCATGAAGTGCCGAGGCGACTGTTGCCGGCACTTCCACAGTCAAGCTGTCAATATTAGAGAAATGTAAGGCGCATGAATCCACCAAATAGCAGACCATAGCGTTAAAGGTAGTGCCATCCTCTCCTAACTAAACCAATAGCAGCATATCCAAACGTAACCTAACACAACCTAGCATGCTGCGACCACTATTGCTGGCCTTGGCAGAAACAAGCTGAAAATATTAGAACACTCTAGGACGCGGAAATTCGCCTACTAGCAGACTATAGCGTTAAAGGCAAAGCTAACCTCTCCTAACCTAACCAACAGCAACATATCCGAACGTAACGTAACACAACCTAACCTGCTGCGACCGATATTGCTGGCCTACACAGAACCAAACATAACACATTAGTGTGGTGTAGAAAGCAGAAATCCATAGAATCGCAGTGCATATCGGAAAAGTCAATGTCACCGAAACCTAACCCAAACCAACAGAACACAGACAAACATAGCCTAATTCAACCTAGCGTGCCGAGACAACTGTTGCTGGCATTCGCATAGCCAAGCTGAAGATATTTGAGCACTGTAGGGCGCAGAAATCCACCAAATAGCAGACTACAGCACTAAAGTCAATGCTATCCCCTACTAACATAGGAAATCGTAACATAACCGAACGTAACGTAACTCAACCTAACGTGCTGCGACTACTGTTGCTGCCTCCCCAGACCCAAGCAGAAAACATTATTGGAGAGAAGAACGCAGAAATCCACAGAATCGCAGTGCATTTCAGAAAAGACGGTTCTGCCCAAACCTAACCCAAACCAACTGAGAATAACCAAATATGTCCCAATGCAACATAACACATCGAAGCCGACACTGCTGCCCCCCAACCCTTCTGGGCCGAACAGGACACACTAGAGCATAATAGACCGCTGAAGTACACAGCATAGCTGTGTACAGCACAAAAGTTGAAGCTATTCTATCCAAGCAAATTCTAACCTAGCCTAACCGAACGTAACATAACTCAACATAACATGCGGAAAACGCTATTGCTGGCCTTCCCGGGGCCAAGCTGAAAATACTAGGGCATGTGGGGCGCAGAAATCCACCTAATAGCAGACTATTGTGCTGAAGTCAAAGCCATCCTTTCCTGACCTAACCAATTCTAACATGACCAAACGCAACTAAACTCAAGCTAACATGCTGAGACCGACATTGCTGGCATTCCGAGAGCCAAGCAGAATGTACTACAGCACAGTAGATCGAAGAAGTCCGCCGCAATGCAGTGTACAGCACAACAGTCGAAGATATCCTATCCGAACCTGTCCTAGCCTAACCTATTCAAACATAGCCCTACTAAGCCTAACGTGCCGCGACCATTATTGCTGGCCACCAGAGAGCCAAGCGGATTATGCTGGAGCGCAGTAGAGCGCAGAAATCAACTGCGTTGCAGTGTATAGCGCAAAAGCTCAAGATATCCTAATCTAAAAGGGCAAAACCAAACCTAACCTAACGAAGCCTAACTCAACATAACGTGCGGCGATCACTATTGCTGGACTCGACACGGTCACACAGGACGTGGTAGATTACAACACAGATCGGTAATTCTCGTATAACTGTGTATACCACGAGGTTCAAAGCTATCCAAGCCTCACCCAAGTGAACATAAACTAACCGAGCGAAGCATATCTCAGGCTGACGTGCCGAGACCGCTTTTACCGGCCGCCCCAGAGTCGTGCTGAGTAGAGTAGAGCAATGTAGAGCGTAGAAATCCACCGAATACCAGGGTATGGCACGAAAGTCTAGGCTATTCGAACCTAACCCAAACTAGCGTAACCTAACCAAACGTAGCCTAACACATCCTAACGTGCCGAAAAAGCTGTTGCTTGCCGCCACAGATCCAATCAGGATGTAATAGAGCACAATAGAGCGAAGAAGACCAGAGAATAACCGTGGGGAGCAGAAATGCCTAAGCTATCCTAACCGAACCCAACCCAAATTAACTTAACCAGACGTTACCTATCTGATATTAACGTGACGCGTTCGTAATTTTCTGCCTCCCAAGAGCAAAGCAGAACGTATTGGAGGACAGTAGAGAGCAGAAATAAAAAGGATCGTAGTGTAGAGCAGAAAAATCAATGGAATCCGAACCAATCCCGTACAAACGTAACCTAACCAAACGTAGCGTAACTCAACCTGACGCTTCGAGACAACAATTTCTTGCCACCCCAGAGCCACGCATGATGTACTAGAGAACAGTATAGCGCAGAAAGCCACCCAATAGCAGCGCACAGCACACAAGTCGAAGTCATCCTATCCTTACCAGTCCTATACTAAACTAGGCAAAGATGGCTTAGCTAAAGCTAACGAGCCAAGAGCACTATTCCTGGCCTCCTCAGAGCCAAGCGGACCATGTTAGAGCACAGTAGAGCGCAGAAATCCACCGAACAGCAGTGCACAGCGCTAATGTCTGAGGTACCCTAACCATAACATAACTCACCTAATCGATCCGAACGTAACATAACTCAACCATATGTGCCACAAGCATAATTAGTGGTCTCCGCGTAGTCGAACAGGGTATATTAGAGCCATGTGGGGCGCAGCAATCCGCCGCAACGCTGGTTATATCACACAACTCAAAGATACCCATACCCAACGTGCCCCAACATAACCTAACCAAACACAGCATATATAAACATGACATGCCGCGGCCACTACCGTTGGACACCCCAGTGCACAGCAGAATATTGTAGAGCACAGAAGATCTCAGGAACCCACCGAATACAAGTGTACAGCTCTAAGGTCGAAGCTATCCCATCCTAACCTAACCAAACGTAACATGACCAGAAAAGCATAACTCAACCTAACGTGCCGCAACTACTGTTGCTAGTCGCCCCACAGCCAAGCAGAACGTACTAGACGAGAGTAGAGCGCAGCTGTGCCACGGAATGTCAGTGTATGTCAGAAAAGTCAAGCATATGCTAACCAAACCCAAACAAACCTTGCCTAACCAAACTTAAGATAACTCGACATAACGTGCCGAGACCATTGTCGCTGGCACCCGCAGAGCCACGCGGAGCATATTAGGGCATAGTAGATGACAGAAATCCTCCCAATTGCAGTGAAGAGCACAAAGGTCAAAGCTATCCTGACCAAACCTAACCGAACCTGACATAGCCGAACGTACCATAATCCAACTTAAAGAGCCGCGATCGTAATTGTTGGCCTCCCAAGATATGAGCAGAACATATTAGAGGAAAGTAGATCGCAGAAATCTATAGAATGGCAGTGCATAGCAGAAAAGTCAAAGACACCTAACCTAACCCAAACGATCCTAACCTAACCGAACGCCACATTTCTCAGCCTATCGCACCGAGACCACTATTGCTGGCCACCAACGAGTCAAGCAGTATTTAATACGGCATAATATTGCGTAGAAATCCAACGCATTGCGGTGTATAGTACATAAGTCAATGATATATCTACCAAATTGAGCCAAGCATAACCTAGCCAAACGTTACCTAACTGAACCTAACTAGTCGAGACCGCTACGCCACTGCTGGGATCCCAAGGGCCGAGCAGAGCGTAGTAGAGCAGAGTAGAACTAAAAAATCCTCCTTATTGCAGCGTACAGCACTATAGTCAAATCTAACCTGTCCCAATCTAGCCAAACGTAACATAAACGAACGTAGCATAACAAAACCTAACGTGCCGCGACCACTATTTCCGGCCTCCCCATCGCCAAGCAGAACATATCAGAGGACGGTGGAGCGCAGATATCCATAAAGTGGCAGTGTACAGCAGAAAAGTAAAAGATATCCTAGCCTAACCCAAATGAACGTAACCCTACCGTACGTAACCCTATTCAACATAACGAGCCTGGACCACTATGCCTGGCCTCCACAGAGCCATGCAAAGCTTATCAGAACACAATAGATAGGAGAAATCCAACGAAAAGCAGCGTAAAGCACTAAAATCAAAGCTACCCCGTCCTAACGTTACCAAACGTAGCATATCGCCACCTAATGTGCCGCAAGCGGTATTGCTGGCCTTCGCAGAGCCAGGCAGACTAGGCTAGAGCACAGTATACCCCAGAAATGCGCTGCATTGCAGTGTATAGCAGAAAAGTCAAAGATGTCCCAACCAAACACAAACTAATCTAACCTAACCAAACGTGACATGACACAACCAAACGTGTCGAGGGCAACGTTGCTTGCCTCCCCAGAGCCAAGCAGAATATATCAGTGCCATGCAGAACGCGGAAATCCACGGAATAGCAGTGTACAGCACAAAAGTCAAAGATAACCTAACCAAACAACGCCCAACCTAACATATCCAAACGTAACATACCTCAAACTACCGTGCTGAGGCCACTACTGCTGGAATCCCCAGTGCCAAGCAGAGTATAGTGGAGCACAGAAGATGGCAGATATACACCGAAAAACGGTGTACAGCACGAAAGTCAAATCTATCTTTTCCAAACATAGTCTAAACTAATCTATCCAAAAGTAATATCCAACTCAAGCTATCGTACCGCGGCCGCCATTTCCAGATTCCCCAGAGCAAAGCAGGGCATATTGGACAACTCTGTAGTACAGAAATGCACCGAATAGTAATGCATAGCACCAAAGTCGAAGCTATCCTGTCCTAACATGACCAAACGTAACACAAATCAATCTAACTTGCCGAGGTCGGCGTTGCCGCAGTCCGCAGAGTCGAGCAGAGCGTAATAGAGCAACATAGAACGTAGGAATCCACCGAATAGCAGTGTATAGCACAAAAGCCAAAGGTATCCTGTCCTAACCTGAGCAAGCGTAACATAGCCAATCGTAACATACATCACCCTAACGTGCCGAGACCAATATTGCTGTCATCCACAGTGGCTATCAGTATATACTAGAGCACAGTAGATCGCAGAAGTCGGTCGAATGACTGTGTATAGCACAAAGGTCAAAGATACCCTAACCAAACGTATCTAAACCTTACATAACCAAACGTAAAAGAGCACAACCACTAGTGTCGCGGCCACTTTAGCTAGCGTCCCCAGAATCAAGCAGAATATTCTAGAGCACAGTAGGGCGCAGATGTCCGTAGAATAGCATTGTGTAGCATAAGAGCTATAGCTACCCTAACCTAACATAAGAGAGCTTAACACAGCAAAACGAAACCCACCTCTACCTAACACGATGCGGCCACCATTACTGGTCACCCCAGAGCCATGCAGAGTACATTACAGCATAGCGTAGCTCAGAAATCCGCCGATTTGCAGTGTATAGCATGAAAATCTAAGAAATCCTAACCTAACCTCACCTAACTTAACATATACAAACGTAACCCAACCAAACCCATCGTGACGCGGCCACGATTTCTGTCCTCCACAGAGCAAAGCAGAGCATACTAGAACACACTAGGCCGCAGAAATACATCGCCTGGCAGTTTATGGCACAACAGTCAAAGTCATCGTGTCTTAACCAAGCGCCAAATAACCGCACGTAACATAAGTCAAACTAACGTGCCGAGACCAATGTTTCTGGCCTCCCCAGGGACAAGCAGACCATATTAGAGCACGGTAGAGCGGGGAAATGCATCGAACAGCAGTGTATATCGCAAAAGACAAAGCTACCCTGTCCTAACCCAACCAAACGTAACAAAGCCAAACGTAGCGTAACTCTAACTGTCGTGCCGCGACCACTATTGCTGGCCTCCCCAGAACCAAGCAGTATATACAAGAGCAAAGTAGACCACAGAAAGCCACAGAATATCAGTGTATAGCGCGAAGGTGGAAGATAACCTAACCAAACCAGTGTTGACCTAACCAAGCAAACGTATCTCATCCAATCCTAACGAGCCTAGACCACCATTGCTGGCCTCTCCATTACCAAGCAGAACATACTAAGGGTGATTTGAACGCAGAAGTCCACAGAATGGCAATGTGTTGCAGAGAAGTCAAAGCCGAGCTAGCCAGACCTAATTTAACCCAACCTATACAAATGCAATCTAACTCGCCCTAGCGTGCAACAACCACCATTGCCGGCCCCTTCAGAACAGAGCGTGCAAGAGCACAGTAAGCCGCAGAAAGGCATGGAATGGCAGTGCATAGAACGAAAGTCAAACGTGTCCAAACCAAACCTATCCCGACCTAACCGAGCAAATGTAACAAATCCCAACCTCTCGAGCCGCGACCACAATAGCTGGCGTCCCCAGGGTTAAGCAGAATAAGACACACCACAGGAGCGCGCAGATTTCCACGGAGCAGCAGTATGTAGCAAAACGCTGAGGCTACCCTAACCTGAAATAAGCGAGCGTAACATAGCCAAACGTAATCAAACTATACCTAACCTGCCGGCAACACTATTGCTGACCTCCCGTGAGACTAGCATAGCATATTAGAGGAGAGAGGATCACAGAAATCGACAGAATCGCAGTGTATAGCAGAAAGGTCAAAGTTATCCGAACCTAGCCCAAACTAACGTAGCCTAGCCATCGGCAGCCTAACTCAACGTACCGTACCGCGGCCACTATCGTGGCCTCGACAGTGGCAAGCAGCATACAGAAGAGCACAGTAGAGCTCCGGTATTTACCGAATCATTGTGCAAAGTAGGAAAGTCGTAGCGTTCATAACCGAACGTGACATAGCCTAACCTAGCCAAACATAACATGATTCAATCCAACATGCCGAGGAGACAGTTGCTGGCTTGCCCAGAGCCAAGCAGAAAATATTACCAATATATACCAAGCCGAAATCCACGGGACAGAAGTGCATAGTACAAATGTCAAAGCCATCCTCTCTTAACCTAGCCAAACGTAACGAAAAACGTTACGTAACTCAACCTAAGGTGCCGCAACCACTATTGCTGTTGTCCCCAGAGCCGAGCAAAACGTATTATTGGAGAGTACAGCGCAGAATTGCATAGGAACGCGGTGTATAGCAGATAGGTGAAAGCTATCCAAACCTAATCCATGATAACATAACCCGACCAAACGTAACATTACATAACACAACGTGACGCGGCCACAACTGCTGGCCTACCCAGAGCCAGGCAGAATACACTGGAGAGCAGTAGTGCGCAGAAATACACCGACTATCAATGTATGGCACGAATGTCAAAGCCATCCCAACCGAAGTATACCTAGCCTATCGTAACCGAATGCAACATAACTCAACACTACGTGCCGAAACCACTGTTGCTAGCATTCCCAGGTCGAAGCAGAATGTAACAGATCAGGGTAGAACGCAGAAATCCAACGAATAGCCGTGTACAGCACGAAAGACGGAGCTACACTTACCGAAATTATCCTAATCAGACCCAACCAAATACTTGTGTATCTACAGTCTGCTATAAGCAGGATTTCTGCACCCTTCAGTGCTCTAATATCTTCAGCTTGGCTGCGGGAATGCCAGCGATAGTGGCATTGGCACGTTATGTTGTGTCATGTCACGTTCGGTTACGGTGGGTTATGCTATGTTTGGGTAGGATACCTTCCGCTTTTGTGCTCTACACCGATATTCGGTGGATTTACGCTCTCTAATGTGCCCTAGCATGTCCTGCTTGGCTCTGCGGACGGCAGCAATGGCGGTCTCGGCACGTTATATTTTGTTAGACTACGTTTCGCTATGTTCTGTTGGTTTGGGATAGGTCTGGGTAGCTACGACTTTTCTGATATACACTGCGATTCTATGGATTTCTGCGTCTACTCTACACTAACGTGTTCTGCTTGGCTCTGTGGAGGCCAGTGACAGTGGTTCTGTTCACGTTGTGTTACGTTGAATTACGTTTGTTTATGTTACGATTGGTTAGGTTAGCAGATGGTAGCTTTGACTTTAGTGCCATAATCTGCTATTAGGCGGATTTCTGCGCCCTACAGCGCTCTAATATTTGGGATTGGCTCTGGGATGGAGCGCAATAGTTGCCTTGGCACGTTCTGTTGGGTCAGGTTACGTTCGGAGAGTGTAGGGTATGCTAAGTTTGTGTAGAATATCTTTAGCTTTTGCGCTTTACACTACTATCCGTTGGACTTCTGCCGTCCACTGTGCCCTAGTATATCCTGCTTGGCCCTGCTGGGGGCGGCAATGGTGGCCTCGGCACGAGTGTGTGAGTTATGCTATGTTTGGTTATGTTCCGTTCGTTTCGATTAAGTTCGGGTAGGTTTGGCTTTTCTGATGTACACTGCGGTTCTGTGGACTTCTGCGCTCTGCTCTCCACTAATGTGTTCTGCTTGGCTATGGGGAGGCCAGCAATATCGGTCGCGGCACGTTACGTTAGGTTAAGGTAGGCTTGGTCATGTTAAGGTTGGTTAGGTTAGGAGAGGGCAGCTCTCACTTTAGCGCTATAGTCTGCTATTAGATGGATTTCTACGACCTACAGCGCTCTAATGCTTTCATGCTGGCTCTCCGAAGGCCTGTAATAGTCGCCTGGGCACGTTATGTTGTGTTAGGTTACGTTCGCGTACGTTGGGTTATGCTAACCTTTGTAAGGGTATTTTCATCTTTTGCGCTGTACACTTCCATTCGATGGATTTCTGTGCTCTACTGTGCCTTTGTATATGCTGCTTGGCCCTGTTGAGTGCTGCAATAGCGGTCTCGGCACGTTAGGCTGAGTTAGGCTACGTTTGGCAATGTTCATTTTGTTTGGGCTAGGCTCGGGTACCATTGACTTTTCTGATATACAATGCGATTCTATGGAACTCTGCGTCCTACTCTCCACTAACATGTTCTGCTTGACTCTGGGAAGGCCAGCAGTGGTGTTCGCGGCACTTTAGGTTGTGCTAGGTTAGGCTCGGTAATGTTGCGGTTGGTAAGGATAGGAGAAGATAGCTCTGTCTTCAGTGCTGCAGACTGCTGCATGTAGGACTTCTGCGCCCTGCAGTGCTCTAATATTTTCAGCTTGGCTCTGGCAAGGCCAGCAGGAGTGGTCCCGGCACGCTAAGTTCAGCCATGCTACGTTCGGTTACGTTGGCTTAGGCAGCGTTTGGTAATGATATCCTCTACTTTGTGCTGTGCACTGGTATTTGGCGGATTTCTGCGCTCTACTGTGCTCTAGTATGTCATGCGTGACTCTGGGGAGTGCAGCAATAGCATTCTCGGCACGTTGGTTTGAGTCAGGCTACGTTTGGCAATGTTCCTTTGGTTTGGGCTCGGCTCGGGTACAATTGATTTTTCTGATATGCAATGCGATTCTATGGAACTCTGCGTTCTACTCTCCAATAATATGTTCTGCTTTACTCTATGGATACCAGCAGTGGAGGTCGCGGCACGCTAGATTGAGTTAGATTAGGTTTGGTCATGTTACGATGGGTTAGGTTAGGAGAGGATAGGTTTGTCATTAGTGATGTAGTCTGCTATTACTTGTATTTCTGCGCCCTATGGTGCTCTGATATTCTCAGCATGCCCCTGGGAAGACCAGCAGTATTGACCTCGGCACGTTATGTTGAGTCAGGTTACGTTCCGTTAGGCTGGGTTAGTCTAATTTTGGTAGGAACATCTCCAACTTTGCGCTGTACACTGCTATTCGATGTATTTCTGCATTCTACTGTGCTCTGATATGTCCTGCTGGACTCAGCGGAGGGCAAGACTAGCGGTCTCGGTACTTACGGTTGTCTTAGGCCATGTTAGGATATGTTCTGTTGGTCTGTGTTATGTTTCAGTCGCTACGACTTTTCTGATATACGCTGTGTTCCAATGGATTTCTGCGCTCTACTGGCCAATATTGTGTTCTGCTTGGATCTGTGGAAGCAAGCAATAGCTTTACCGGCACGTCAGGTTTTGTTAGGATACGCTTCGCCATATTATGGTTGTAAGGATAGGGGAGGATATCTTCGACTTTAGCACTATTGTCTGCTATTAGGTGGATTCCAGCTCTATAGATTTCACTAATATTTTGAGCTTGGCCCTGGCAAGGCGAGCAAGAGTAGCCTCGGCACCTTATGATGAGTCAGTCTACGTCCGGTTGGGCATTGTTAGGCATCTTTTGTTAAGGCTAGCTTCATTTTTTGTGATGTACAGAGCTGTTCGGTGGATTTCTGCGATCTACTGTGCTCTAGTATGTCCCGCTTGGCTCTGGGGTGTGCAGCAATAGAGGCCTCGGCACGTGAGATTGAATTACGCTACGATCGGTTATGTTACGTTTGGATAGGTTACTTGCGGGTAGCTTTGACTTTAGTGCTATAGTCTGCCATTAGGTGCATTTCTGCCACCTACAGTGCTTTAATATCTCCGGCTCGGCTTTTGGAAGGTCAGGAATAGTGGCCTCAGCACGTTACGTTGAGTCAGGATACGTACGGTTCGGTTGGGATAAGCAATATTTGGTAAGTATACGTTTAAATTTTGTTCTGTACGATGCTATTCGGTGGATTTCTGCGCACTATTGCGCTCTAGTATATCGTGGTTTGCTCTGGGGAGGGCAGCAATAGCGGTCTCGGCATGTTGATTTTCGTTAGGCTATGTTTGGCTATGTTCTGTTGGTCTGGGTTAGGTTTGGGTAGCTTAGTACTTTTCTGATGTACGCTGCGATTCTGTGGATTTCGGCATCCTGCTCCCCACTAACGTGTTCCGCTTGACTCCGTGGAGGCCAGCAATAACGGTGACGGCAAGGTAGATAGAGTGGCGTTACGTTTGGTTATGTTAGGTTTGGTTAGGTTAGGAGAGGTAGCTCTGACATTGGTGGTATAGTCTCCTATTATGTGCGTCCCTGCGCCCTACAGGGCTCCAACATTTTCGGCTTGGCTCTGGCAAGGCCGGCAATGGTGGCCACTGCAGGATACGTTGAGACACGTTACGTTCGGTTAGGTTGAGCCAGGCTTAGTTTGATCAGGATTTCTTTACCTTTTTTGCTGTAAACTGCACTGCGTCCGATTTCTGCGCTCTTGTGTGCACTAGTATGTCCTGCTTGGCTCAGAGGAGGCTAGAAATAGTGGTCGAGGCATGTCAGTGTAAGATATGATACGCTCGGTTATGTTACGGTTCTCCAGGATACGAGAGTATAGCTATGCCTATAGTGCTATGGTCTGCTGTTAGGTGCATTTCTGCGCCCAACAGTGTTGCAATATGTTCTGCTTGGCACTGACAATGCCAGAAATAGTGGTCTCGGCACGTTATGATGACTAAGGATTCGTTCGGTTAGGTTGGGTTACAGTTAAGCTTTGTCTTGGTCGTCTTAACTTTTGTGCTGAACCCTGCTCCTCATAGCGCTTCTACGTTCTACTGCGCTCTTGTATGTGCTGCTTGGCTCTTAGGAGCCCAGGAATTGTGGTCTCGGCACGTTATGTTGAGTCAGAAGACGTTCGGTTGTGTCGGCTTAGGATAGGTTTGGTCATGGTAACTTGAACTCTTGTGCTGTGCACTGCAATTTGGTGGATTTCTGTGCTCTACTGTGCTCTAGTATGTTCTTCTTGGTTCTGGGGTGCAGCAATAGCGGTCTTAGCACGTTAGTTCGATTTACGCTACGTTTGGTTATGTCCTGTTGGCTTTGGTTACGCTTGGGTAGCTTTGACTTTTCCGATATACATAGCGATTTTATTGATTTCCGCGTTCTACTCTCAACTAAAGTTTTCCGCTTGACTCTGGGGCGGCCAGCCGTATTGGTCGCCGCACGTTAGGTTCTCTCATGCTGCGTTTGGTTATTTTACGTTTGGTTAGGTTCGGAGAGGATAGCTTTGACTTTAGCGCCGTAGTCTGCTATCAGGTGAATTTCTGCTCCCTACAGTACTTTAACATTTTCAGGTTGGCTCTGGGAAGGCCAGCAATAGTGGTCGCGTCACGTTACGTTGAGTCATGTTACGTTCGTCTTGGTTGCCTTAGGATATGTTTGGTCAGGATAGCTTTAACCTTTGTGCTGGACACTTCTATTCAGTGGGCTTCTGTAGTCTACTGTGCTCTAGTATACCCTGCTTAGCTCTGGGAAGGGCAGCAATAGCGGTCATGGCACGTTCGGTTAGGTCAGGCTGTATTTGGCTTTGTAGCGTTGGCTTGGATTAGGCTTGGGTAGCATTGGCTTTTCTGACATACTTTGCGTTTATATGGAAGCAGTAGTGGTGTAGGCACGTAACGTTGAGTTAGGTTACGTTTGGTTACGTCACGTTTGATTAAGTTTGGGTAGGGTATCTTTGACTTTTACGATGTACACTGGTATTCGGTGGATTTCTCCGTAACACTGCACTCTAATAAGCCCTGTTTTGCTTGGGGCGGGGGGGGGGGGGG
>NW_016914572.1:19750-23051 GCF_001483705.2 Eufriesea mexicana
GAAATAGTGGCCGCGGCACATTATGTTGTGTCAGGTATCGTTTGGTTAGGTTAGATTAGGCATGGTTTGGTTAGAATGGGTGTGAGTTTTGTGCTTTACACTTCTATTCGGTGGCCTCCTGCGCTCTCCGTTGCTCTATTACACTTTGCTCGTCTCTGGGGAGCCCAGAAATAGTGGTCGTGTCACGATAGTATGAGATATGTTACGTTCGGTTGCGCTAGGTAAGGTTACGTTTGGCTATGATGGCATCGTCGATTTTGTTATACACAGCTGCACGGAGACTTCTGCGCTCTACTGCTCTCTAATATGATCTGCTTGGCTCTGCGGAGGCCAGAAATTGTGTCCGCGTCACCATAGGCAGAGGCAGGTTGCGTAATGTCGTGTTACGTTTGGTTGGGTTTGTAGAGAACATCTTTGACTCTTTTCCCGTACACTGCTATTCGGTGGATTCCAGCCCTCTACGTTGCTACACAGTAATCTGCTTGGCACTGTGGAGCCAGTAATACGGGTCGCGGCGCGTTAGGAGTGGCTGGATTTCGTTTGGTTGCGTTTGGTTGTTTGGTTTGGTTAGGATAGTACTGTCATATGTGCTCAACACTGGTATTCTAAGGGCTTCTGCGGTCTACTGTCCTCTACTATATTCTGCTTGTTTCTGGGAAGCCAGCAATAGTGGTGATGGCACGTCATGTTGGGTAGTGTTACGTCAGCCTATGTTAGGTTTGGTTATGTTAGGATAGGGTAGCTTTGACTTTTGCGCTATACAATGCTATTCGGCGGGCTTCTGCGCCCTACTATGATCTAATATACCCTGCTTTGATCTAGGAGTGCTTGAAATAGTGGCCGCGGCGCGTTAGGGTTCGTTAAGTTCCGCTTGGTTATGTTAGGTGCGTTTGTGTTAGGTTTGGATATCTTTGACTTTCGTGCCATGCAATGCCACTCTATGAACCTCTGCGCTCTACTCTCTTCTTAAATTCCCTGCTTGGCGATGGGGACGCCAGCAGTGTTTGTCTCGTCGCGTTAGGTTGAGATGGGATACGCTTGGTTATGCTACGTTAGCTCTGGTTATGTTTGGATGTCCTCAACGTATGTGCTCACGACAGATCTTCTATAGACCTTTGTGCTCTACTGTGCTCTATCATATTCCGCTCGTATCTGGGCAAGTCAGCAACAGTGTTGGCGGCACGTTAGGTTTAGTTCATCTGAGTTTGGTTAGGTCAGGTTAGGTCTGGATAGGGCAGGGTATCTTTGACTTTTGTGCTATACATTGCTATTAGGTGGCTTTCCCGCTCTACTGTACTCTAGTCTTCCTTGGCTATGGGTAGGCAAGCGGCATTGTCCTCGGCACTTTATTCTGAGCTATGTTGCGTTCGGTTATGTTACGCGTGTTTAGGTTAGGATAGGATAGCTTAGACTTCTGTGCTATGCACTGCTATTCGGGGGATCTCTGCCCTCTACATTGCTCTACCGTGCTCTGCGCCGCTCTCCGGAGGGCAGCAATAATGTTCGCGGCACGTTATTTCGGGCCATATAACGTTTGGTTTGGTTAGGATGCGTTGTGTTGGACTAGGACAACGTCGACTTTTGTGCAGCGCGCTGCTGCGCTATGGACTTCTGCGCTCTTCGGTGTGCTATCGCAACCCGCTTGTCTCTGTGGACGCCAGGAATAGTGCTCTGGGCACGTTGGGTTCAATTAGGTTACGTTTGGTTATGTAAGGTTTGTCTGGCATTGTAGAGACTAGCTTCGTCTTTTGTGATTTATACAGCTATACGTTGAATTTCTGCGCTCCACTGAGCCCGAGTGTGTTCTGCTTGGCACCGTGGTGCCAGCAATGGTGGTCTCGGCAGGGTAGGTTATGTCAGGTTGCGCTTCGTTAAATTAGGATCGGTTAAGTTTTGTTAGGACGGCTTTGACTTTTGTGCTATACACTGCTATTCGCTCGATATCTGTGCACTGCGTTGCTCTACCAGCGTCTGCTTGAATCTGGGGTGCCAGCAGTGGCAGTCGTGACACGTTTGGCTATGGTAGGTTACGTTTGGTTATGTCATGTTTGATTGGGTTAGGCAAGGATAACTGTGACTTTTGCGGCATAAACTGCTTTCGGTGGACTTCTGCTCCTTACTGTGGTCTTATGTGCTCTGCTTTGCTCTGGAGAGGGCAGAGATAGCGGCCGCGGCACATTAGCTTCAATTATGCCGCGTTTGGTTATGCTATGTTTGCTTGGATCAAATTTGGATAGCCATGACTTTTCTACTATTACCTGCGTCCAATGGATTTCCGCGCCCTCCTCTCCTCTAATATGTTCTGCTTGGCTCTACGGAGGCCAGCAATTCTGGTCATTGGACTATAGGATGTGTTATATTACGTTTGGTTTGGTTTGGTTTGGTTGGGCCTTGTTTAGGTAGCTTTCACTTTTGTGCTCAACACTCATAGTTTATGGAATTCTGCGCTCTACTACGCCCTATCGTAGTCTGCTTGTCCCTCGGGACGCCAGCAATGGTGACCGATGCACGATAGGTTGAGTTATGTTACGCTCGTTTAGGTTAGGTTAAGTTTTGTTAGGGTTGCATTGAGTTTTGTGCTGTACACTGCTATACGATCGATATCTGCACTGTGCGTTGCTCTACTAGCTTCCGCTTGTCTCTCTGGAGTACAGAAATGGTGGCCTAGGCGCGTAAAGTTGAGATATGCTATGCTCGGTTGGGTTTGGTTCGATTAAGTATGGTTAGGATAGATTTGACTTTTGTCATATACACTGCGCTTCGGAGGATTCTACCGTTTTACGCTGCTCTGCTATACTCTGCTTAGCTTTCGTGACGCCAGCATTAGCGTTCGTGACACGCATGGCTGGGCTGCGTTACGTCCGTTTATGTTACGTTTGGTTATGTTTGGATAGAATAGCTTTGACTTCTGTTCTGCACACTGTTTTTCAGTGCATTTCTGTGCACCTCATTGCTCTACTGTACTCTGCTCGACTCTGGGGAGGCCAGTAATAGTGGTCTCGGCACGTTAGAATGATTTATGCTTCTTTTGGTTACGTTACGTTTGCTTGGGTTATGCCCGGGTTGCTTTGGCTCTCGTGGTATACACTATTACTCGGTGCACTCCTGCGCTCTACTGTGCTCTACTATGTTCTGCTTGGCCCTTTGGCGTCCAGCAGTAGTGGCCGCGGCTCGCTATGTTGAGGTTCGCTTCGTTTGGATACGTTATACTTGTTTGGGTCAGGGTCAGGTGGGTTAGACTTTTCTGCTGCACACTGCGATTCTATGGATTTCTGCGCTCTACTTTCCTCTAATGTGTTCT
>NW_016914572.1:23223-28549 GCF_001483705.2 Eufriesea mexicana
ATGGAGGTCTCGGCTCGTTAGGTTGAGTTGGGCTTCGTTTGTCCCGGTTAGGTTATGTCGGATTAGGTTAGTACATGTCTGACATTTGTGCTTTGCACTTAAGTGCGGAGGGTTTCTGCGCTCTCGTGTGCTGCATTATATTCTGTATTGCTCTGAGGAGGACAGCTGAAGCGGTCCGGGCACGATGGGTTGTGTTCGGAAATGCTTGGATGTATTATGTTTAGCTATGTTAGGCCAGGATAGCTACGACTTTTGCTCTGTACACTGCTGTACGGTGGATTTCTGCGCTCTACCATCCGCTAATATCTTCTGTTTGGCTCTGATGAGGCCAGCAATAGTATTCCAGGCACGCTAGGCGTAGTTACGTTGCGTTCATTTATGTTACGTTTGGTTAGTCTAGGGTAGGATTCCTTTGACTTTTGTGCTGTACCCTGCTATTCTGTGGATTTCTGCGCTCTTCGTTGCTCTACTATGCCCTACTCGTCTTTGAGGAGACCAGCAATGGCGGCCGTGGCACGATGTGTTTAATTCGGTTACGCTTTGTTATGTTAGGTTACGTTAGGTTTGGTCAGGATGGCTCTGATTTATGTGGTATACACTGCAATGCGGTTGATTACTGTGATCTACTGTGCCCTAGTATGTTCTGCTTGGCCCTGGAGAGGCCAGCAATTGCTGTATCGGCACGCTAGGTTGAATTATGTCAGGCTTGGCTTGACTAGGTTAGGGCACGTTTGGTTAAGGTAGCTTTGTCTTTTTTGCTACACACTGCTATTCGGCCAACACCTGTGAAATGCATTGCTCTACAAGCATCTGCTTGTCTCTGTGGTGCCAGAAATACGTGTCGTGGATCGTTTGGGTTAGTTAAGATACGCTTGGTCAAGTTACGTTTGGATAAGTTTGGCTAGTACGGCCTAAACTTTTGTGCTGTACGCTGCTATTCGGTGGACTTCATCGCTCTACTGTGCTCTAGTTTCTTCTGCTTGGCTATGTGGATGCCAGCAGTATTGGTCTCGGCACGTCAGCCTGAGATAGGTTGAGTTCGGTTATTCTTCGTTTGGCTAGATTAAGATAGGTTAGCTTCGGCTTTTGTGCTATACACTGCAATTCAGTGGATTTCTGCGCTCTACATTGCTCTTCTATACTCTGTTCGTCTCAGGGTATGCCAGCAGTGGTGGTCTCAGAATGTTAGGTTGTGCCGGGCTACATTTGGTTAGGTTAAGCTTGTTTGTGTTTGGTATGGATAGCTTTGAATTTCGTGGTATACACTGTTGTTCGTTGGAGGACTGCACTGTACTGTGCTCTAGTATGAACTGCTTAGCTATGGGTACGGAAGCAATGCAGGTCTTGGCTCGTTGTTTATAGTCATTCTACGTTTGGTTAGGTCAGGTTAGGCCATGTTAGGGTAGGATGTCTCCGACTTCTGTGCTATACACAGCTATTTGGAGGAGTTCTGCGCTCTTATCTGCTCTAGTTTATTCTGCTTGGCTCTGGGGAGGTCAGCGATAGTGGTCCCGGCAGGTTTAGTTATGTTATGGTGCTTTCGGTTATATTACGTTTGTATATGTTAGGAGATGATATCTTTGACTTTAGCGCTTTACACAGCTATTCGGTTGATTTCGTCGCTCTACGTTGCTCTACTATACCCTGCTCGACTCTAGGGATGCTAGAAATAGCTGTGGTGGCGCGTTAGGTTGAGTTACCTTACGTTCGGTTGCGTCAGGTTAGGCTATGTTTGGTAAGGGTAACTTTGATTTTCGTGCTATACACTGTTACTCGGTGGATTTCTGCCGTCCACTCTGCTCTACTCTAAGCTGCCGAACCATTGGGATGCCAACAGTAGTGGTCGCGGCAGGTTACATTGAGCTTTGCCACGATAGGTTAGGTTACGTTTGCTTGGGTTAGGTCTGGATATATTTGACTTTTCTGCTGTACACTGCGATCCTATGTTTTTCTGCGCCCTACACACCTCTAATATATTCTGCTTGTCTCTGTCGAGGCCATCAATAGTGGTGGTGGCCCGTCAGGCTGTGTTGGATTACGTTTAGCTTGGATAAGTTGCGTTGGGTTAGAACGTTATAGCTGTGATTCTTGAGCTACACGCTGCATTTCTGTGGGCTTCTGCGCCCTATTGTGCGCCGTCGCCCCCTGCTTGTCTCCGACTGCCGGGAATGGCGCCCGCGGCACGTTGGGTAGGGTAATGTTACGTCTCGATTGATTAGGTTAGGATTAGTTAGGTTGGGATATCTCTGACTTTTGTGCTAAGCACTGCAGTGCGTTGAATTACTGAACACTACTGCGCTCTAGTATATTCGGCTTGGCTCTGGGGAGACAAGCAATAGTGGGCCTGGCACGTTAGGTTGATTAAGGCTACGTTTGGTTCTGTTACGTTTGGCTACGTTGGGATAGGGCAGCTTCGACTATTGTGCTATGCAGTGCATTTCTATGGTCTCCTGCACCCTACTCTCCTCTAATATGTTCTGCTTGGCCCGGAAGAGGGCAGCAGTGGCCGTGTCGGCTCGATAGCATGTGTTAGGTTACGCATGGTACGAAGCGTTTGCCTATTTTAGGACAGGATATCTTTGACTATTGTGCTATACACTGCAATGTAGTCTATTTCCACGCCCCGCTGTGATCTAATATCCTACGCGTGATTCTGGAGGTGCCGGCAATAGTGGTCTCTTCTCGTTAGCTTGAGCTCGTTTGCGCTTGGTTAGGTTAGTATACTCTGGGTTAGGTCAGGATAGATTTGACTTTTCTGCAATACATTACCATTCTATTGACATCTGCGCTATACTCCCCTCCAATATGTTCTGCTTGGAGATGTGGATGCCAGCAATGGCGCACTTGGCTCGTTGGGTTTAGTTATTCTTCGTTTGGTTTTGAGTGTATAGGTCAGGTTTGGTTAGGATATCTTTGACTTTTGTGCTATGCAGTTCTAGCTGGAGGCCTTCTGCGCTCTACTGTGGTCTAGTATATTCTCCTTGTCCCTGGGGAGTCCCACAATAGTGGTCTCGGCACGGTAGTTTATGTTATGTAGCGTCTGCTCATATCACGTTTGGATAGGTTAGGGTAGGATATAGTTGACTTTTGTGCTATAGGCTGCTCCTGAGTGGATTTCTTCTCTCTAAATGGCCCTACTATAATCTGATCGACTCTGGGGTGCCGTGATAGTGGTCTCGGCACGCTACGTTGTATTAGGCTACGTTTGGTTAGCTTACATTATTCTGGGATAGGTTTGGATAGTTTTGGCTTACGTGGTATGCACTGTTGTCCTGTAGATTTCTGCGTTCCACTGTGCTCTGGTACCTTCTGCTTGACCCTATGGATTCATGCAATACTGGTATCGGCACGTTAGGCTCAGTTAAGATACGTTCGACTGCGTTACGTTTGGTTACCTTTGTAGAGGGTAGCTTCGACCCTTGTGATATGCACTGCGATTCCATGGACCTCTGCGCTCTACTCTCCCCAAATATGTGCTGCTTGGCTACGGGGAGGGCAACAACGGTGGTGGCGGCAAGTTAGGTTGAGCTTGGTTACGTTTGGTGGTGTTACGGTTGGTTAGGTTAGGATATGGTAGCTTTGACTTTTGTGCTGCGTACTTCTTTTCTGTGGTTTGCTAAACTCTACTGTGCTCTAATATGTACTGCTTTGCTTTGGGGAGGCTAGACATGTTGGCCCCGGCGTGTTAGGTTTAGCTGGATAACGTTTGGTTATTTTACGTTAGCATCGATGAGGTTTGGATAGCTTTGATTTTTCTGCTATACACTGCTGTTCTGTGGATTTCCGCGCATAATCTCCCCTAATATACTCTGCATGGTCCTGGGGAGTCCACCAATAGTGGTCGCGGCTCCTTAGTTTGTGTTAGATTATGTTTAGTTCGGTTATGTTAGGTTGGGTCAGGATAGGATAGCTATGAATTTTGTACTACACACGGCAATTCTATGGACTTATGCGCCATATTTTGCGCTATCACACTCTGCTTGTCTCCGGGGATGCCAGGAATAGTGGCTGCGGCAAGTCAGGTTGAGCTAGGCTATGTTTGGTTCGGTAACTCTTGGTTATGTTAGGATGGGATATTTTCGTCTTTTGTATATACAATGCCATGCGGTGGATTCCTGCGCTCCACTGCTCTCGAATATGCCCCACTTGGCAATGGGAAGGACGGCAATAGTGGTTTTGGCACGTTACTCTGTCTTAGGTGACGTTCGGCCCTGTTACGATTTGCTTAGTTAGCAAAGTATAGCTTCAACTTTTGAGCTATACACTGCTGCTCGGTGGACTTCTGCGCTCCACTGTGCTCTAGTGTGTTCTGCTTGTCCCTGGGGAGGCCAGCAATAGTGGTCCCGGCACGTTAAGCTGAGATACATAACGGTTGGATATGTTACGGTTGGTTAGGTTAGGGTATGATAGCTTTGACTCTTATGACGCACACCACCATTCGGTGGACTTATGAGCTATACTTAGCCCTAATATGATCCCCTTTGCTCTGTGGAGGGCATCAAATATTGTCTCGGCACGTAAGGTTGAGTAAGGTTACGATTGCTTACGCTACGTTTCATCAGTGTAGGATAGAATAGCTTTGACTCTTGTGCTGTACAAAGATATGCGGATGATTTCTGCGCTCTACTGTACTCTAATATATTCTGCGAGACTCTAGGGAGGCCAGCTGTAGTTTTCGCGGCACGTTAGTTCGTGCTAGGATGCGTTCGGTTGGGTTACGTTACGTTGCGCTAGGCTTGGATAGCCTTGACTTTCGTGTTATGCACTGTGATTTGGTGAAAGTCTGCGCTCTACTGTGCGCTCCTTTACTCTACTAGAGTTCGGGGAGACCAGTAACAGTGGCCGCGGCACGTTAATTTGAGTAATGTTACGCTTGGTTATGTTACGATTTGTTAGGCTAGGAACGACGGCTTAAACTTATGTGCTATACACTGCTATTCGGTGTATTTCTGCGCTCCCCTGTGCTCTATTATGTCCTGATTGTCTCCTGGGAGGCCACCAATAGTGGTCTCAGCGCGTTAGGTTGTGACAAGTTACGGCTGGTTATGCTATGTTTGGTTAAGTTATGCAATTATGGCTTAGGCTTCTGTGCTATGCTCAACTATTTGGTGGAATTCCAAGCTCTACATTAATCTCATATTCTCAGCTTTGTTTTGAGGAGGCCAGGAATTGTGTCCGTTAGGACGAGTTCGGTTACGTTTGGTTATGATACGTTTGGTTAGGTTTGGGTAGGATATCCTTGACTTTTGTGCTTTGCACTGCAATGCGGCGTACTTCTGCGCACTACTGTGCTCTAGTATATTCTGATCGGCTCTGGGGAGGACAG
>NW_016914572.1:29497-36049 GCF_001483705.2 Eufriesea mexicana
GGGGGGGGGGGAGCAATAACGCTCTCGAAACGTTGGGCTTTGTTAGGTTACGTTTGTCTATGTTCTGTTGGTTTGGGTTGTGTTCAGGTAGCCACGAATTTCTTGGTGTACACTGCTATTCTATGGATTTCTGCGTTCTACTCAACACTAATGTGTTCTGCTTTGCTCTGTTGAGGACAGCAGTAGTGGCCGCGCGTGGATAGGTTGAATTATGTTGCGTGCGTCTATGTTAAGATTGGATAGGTTATGAGAGGGTAGCTTGAATTTAGTGCTATAGTCCGATATTAAGTGGATTCCTGCGCAGTGCAGTGCTCTAATATTTTCGGCTTGGCTCTGGGAAGGCCAACAATAGTGATCTCGGCGCATCATGCTTTGTCAGGCTACGATCGGTTAGGCTGGGTTGGGCTAAGTTTGGTTAGGATATCCTCAAATTTTGTACTGTGCACTGCTGTTCGTCTTTGTGTGCGCTCTAGTGTGCTCTAGCATGTCCTGCTTGCCTCTGGAAATGACAGCAATAGCGGTCTCGGCACGTTAGTTTGAGTTAAGCTATGAGTGTCTACGTTCTGTTTGTCTGGCTTAGGTTTGTGTAGCTTCGAATTTCCCGGTATACACTGCGGATATAGAGATTTCTGCCTTCTACTCTCCACTATCGTGTTCTTCTTGGCTCTGGGAGGCAAGCAATTGTGTTCGCGGCACGTTAGGTTGAGTTCGTATACGTTTGGCTATGTTACGATTGGTTAGGTTAGGAGAGGGTAGCTTTGGCTTTAGTGCATAGTCTGCTATTAGGTGGATTTCTGCGCCCTGCATGGAGCTAATGCTTTCAGCTTGGCTCTGCGAAAGCCAGCAATAGTGGTCTTTGCACGTTATGTTGGGTCACGTTACGTTCGGTTAGGTTGGGTTAGGCCACCTTTTGTCAGGA
The DNA here is from genome assembly GCF_001483705.2 of Eufriesea mexicana. Classification (NCBI taxonomy): domain Eukaryota; kingdom Metazoa; phylum Arthropoda; class Insecta; order Hymenoptera; family Apidae; genus Eufriesea; species Eufriesea mexicana. Next base: position 30,417 of record NW_016914572.1, read on the forward strand.
TGGCTTTAACTTCTGTGCTGTACACTACCATTCGGTGGGTTTCTGCACCCTCCTGTCCTCTAGTATACCATTCTCGGCTCATAGAGGAGGGGAGGAGCGACGGCCAGTAGCGTTTTCGGCACGATATGTTGAGTTAGGCTCTGTTTGTCTATGTTCTGTTTGTTTGGGTTAGGCTGACGTAGCATTGACTTTTCTGATTTCACTGCGATTATATGGATCTCTGCGTTGTGCTCTCCATTAACGTGTTCTGCATGGCTCTGGGGAGGCCAGAAATAGCGGCCGCGGTATGTTGAGTTAGTCTTCGTTCGGATATGTTACGGTTGGTTAGGTTAGGGCAGGGTGGCTTCGGCTTTAGTGCTATAGTCTGGTACCCGGTGGACTTCTGGTACCAACTGTGCTGTAATGTTTTCAACTTGGCTCTGGGAAGGCCAGCAGTAGTGGTCTCGGCACATTATTTTGTGTCAGGTTACGTTCGGTTATGGTGGGTTAGGCTATGTTTTGTTATGGTAGCTTTAACTTCTCTGCTGTACACTGCTATTCGGTGCATTTCTGCCCTTTACTCTGCTCTAGTATTCCCTACATGGCTGTGTGGAGTACAGCAATAGCGGTCTCGGCACGCCAGGTTGAGTTAGGCTATGTTTGGCTATGTTCGGTTGGTTTGGGTTAGGTTTGGGCAGCTTTATCTTTTCTGATATACAACGCGATTCTATGTATTTCTGCGCCCTACTTTCCACTAATGTTTTCTGCTTGGCACTGGGGATGCCAGCAGTCGCTGCCGCGGCACGTTAGGTGGAGTTAGGCTATATTTGGTTATGTTATGGTTGGATAGGAAAGGAGGGGATAGCTTTGACTTTAGTGCTACAGTGTGCTATTAGGTGGATGTCTGCCTCCCCGCAGTGCTCTAATGCTTTCAGCTTGGCTATGGGGAGGCCAGAACTAGTGGTCTCGGCACGTTACGTTTTGCAGGATGCGTTCAGTTAGGTTGGGCCAGGCTAAGCTTGGTCAGGATAGCTTTCACTCTTGTGTTCTACACGGATATTAGGTAGGATATCTGTGCCCCACTGTGCTCTAGTATGACATGCTTTGCTCTGGGGAGACCAGCAATAGCGGTCGCTGCCAGATGGGTTGTGTTAGGTTACGCTTGGTTTTGTTACGACAGGCTAATTTAGGAGATGTAACCTTTACCTTAGTGCTGTAGCCTTCTATTAGGCGTATTTCTGAGACCTACAGTGCACTAATGCTTTCGGCTTGTCTCTGCGAAAGCCAGAAATGTTGTTCTCGGCACGATATTTTGAGTCAGATTACGTTCGGCCAGGCTTGGTCTGGATAAGTTTGGTTGGCATAGCTTAAACTTTTGTGCTGGGAACTGATATATGGTGGATCTTTGCATTCTACTTCGCTCTAGTATATTCTGCTTGGCTCTGGCAAGAGCAGCAATTGTGGTTTCGGCACGTTATGATGACACATTCTACGCTCGGTTAGGTTGGGTTAGGCTAACTTTGGTAAAGTAAGGTCCAGTATTTGTGCTGCACACTGCTCTTTGGTAGATTTCTGCGCGCTACTGCGCTCTAGTATGCCCTGCTCTGCTCTGGGGTCGGCAGCAATCGCGGTATAGTCACGTTAAGTTGGGTTACGCTATGTTTGGCTATGTTCTGTTTGCTTGGGTTAGGTTTGGGTAGCTCTGACTTTCCTGATACACACTGCGATTCTATGGATTTTTGCGGTCTACTCTCCACTAATGTGTTCTCCTTGGCTCTCGGGATACCAGCAATAGGGCCCGCGGCACGTTAGGTGCAGCTACGTTACGTTTGGCAATGTTACGTTTGGTTATGTTAGGAGAGGATAGCTTTGGCTTTGGTGCTGTAGTCTGATATTAGGTGGACTTCTGGGCCCAATATTGCTTTTACATTTTCACCTTGGATCCGGGAAGGCAAGGAAAATTAGTCTCGGCGCGTTATGTTGAGTTGGGTTACACTCCGTTTGGTTGTGTTGGGCCAAGTTTGTCTATGATAGCCTTATATTTTGTGCTGTGCACTGCTAATCGCAGGACTTCTGCGCTCTGTTGTGCTCTAGTACGTCCTGCTTGGATCTGGGGAGTAGGGGCTGAGCAGCAATAGCGGCTTCGGCACGTTAGGTTGAGTTAGTCTATGTTTGGTTGTGTTTTGTCAGTTTGGGTTAGGTTTGGGTAGTTTTGACTTTTCTGACGTGCACTGCGATTCTATGGATTTCTGCTTTCTACTGTCCACTAATATGTCCTGCTTGGCTCCGCGGAGGCGAGTAATGGTGTTCGCGGTGAAATTGGTTGAGATAAGTTACGTTTGGTCACCTTAAGGATGCTTAGGCTAGGAGAGGATATCATCCACATTAGTGCTATGGTCTGCTATTATGAGGACTTCAGCCCTGAACAGTGCTCTAATATTTTCAGCCTGGCTCTGGGGAATGCAGCAATGGCCGACCGGTCACGTTAGGTTGATTTCGACTTTGCCTGGTTATGTTATGTTAGTTTTGGTTAGGTTTGGTTCATTGTGTTAGTTTTGTTTTCTGATATACACTGCGATTCCACGGACACCTGCATTCTACTCTCCACTAGTTTATTCTGCTTGGCCTTAGGGAGGCCTGCAAAGATGCTCGTGGGGCGTTAAGTTGTGATATGTTACGTTTTTTTGTTTATTCGGTTGAGTAAGGAGGGGGTAGCCTACGCTTTAGTGCTGTTGTCTGCTATTAGGTGGGTTTCTGGGCCCAACTGTGCTCTAATATTTTTAGCTTGGCTCTGGGTATGCCGGCAATAGTGCTCTCGGCCCGTTACGTTTTGTCACGATACGTTCGGTTATGTTGGGCTTGGCTAAGTTTGGTTAGGATTGATTTAACTTTTGTTATGTACACTGCAATTCGGTCGGCTTCTACGCTGTACTGTGCTGTAGTGTTCCCTACTTGGCACTGTGCAGGACAGCAATAGCGATCTCGGCTCGTTACGATGAGCTATGCTATTTTCGTTTATGTTGCGTTCCTTTGGGTTAGGTTTGGGTAGCTTTGAATTTCTTGATATTCACTGCGATTATGTGGGTTTCTACCCTCTTCTCTCCACTAACAGGTTCTTCTTGGCTCTGGGGATCCCAGCAATAGTGCTCGCGGCACGTTGGGTGGAGATAGGTTACGTTCGGATATGTTACGGTTGGCTAGGCAAGGAGAGGGTAGCTTTGCTTTAGTGCTATAGTCTGCTATTAGGTGGGTTTCTGGGCCCAACAGTACTCTAATATTAACAGCTTGTCTCTGGGAAGGACAGCAATGGTTGTCTCTGCACGTTACGTTTAGTCACGTTACGTTCGGTTAGGTAGTTATAGGCTTAGTTTGACATGCATAGCTATAACTTTTGTGCTGTACACTGCTATTTGGTGGATTCCTGCGCTCTACTGTGCTCTAGTATATGCGGATTGGTGCTGGGAAGGTCAGCAATAACAGTCTCGGCACGCTAGGTTGACTTAGGCTATGTTTGGTTATCTTCAGTTTGTTTCGGTTAGGGTTGGTTAGCTTTGACTTTTTTGATATGCACAGCGATTCTATGGATTTCTGCGTTCTCCTCTCGACTGATGTTTTCTGCTTGGCTCTGTGGAGACCAGCAATAGTGATCGCGGCACGTTTGGTTGAGTTTGGATATAGTTGTTCATGATACCGTTGGCATGGTTAGGAGAATCTTGCTTTGACTTTGGTGCGGTTGTCTGGAATTAGGTGCATTTCTGCGCTGCACGGTGCTCTAACTTTCTCAGATAGGCTCATGGAAGGCCAGCAATAGCGGTCTCTTCTCGTTATGTTTGGTCAGGTTACGTTTTGCTTGGTTGGCTTCGGCTATGTTCGGTTAGTATAGATCTATCTTTTGTGCCGCACACTGCGATTCGGTGGATATTTGCGCTCAACAGTGCTCTAGTATGATCTGCTTGCCTGTGGGGTGGGCAGGAACTGCGGTCTCGGCATGGTATATTGAGTTAGGCTATGTTTGCGTGTGCTCCGTTTATTTGGGTTAGGTTTGGGTAGCTCTGCCTATTCTGATATTCACTGCGATTCTATGGATTTCGGAGTTCTACTCTTCACTAAAGTGTTCTGCTTGAGTCTCTGGTGGCCAGCATTACAGGTCTCGGCCCGGTAGGTTTAGTTTGGTTACGTTCGCCTATGTTACGTTTGGTTATGTTAGGAGAGGCTTGCTTTGAATTTGGTGCTATAGTCTGCTATTAGATACACCTCTGCGCCCTACAGTGCTCTAATATTTTCAGCTTATTTCTGGGAAGACCATAATAGTGGACTCTGCACGTTATGTTGGGTCAGGCTACGTTCGGTTGTGTTGGTTCTGGCAACGTTTGAATATGACAGCCTTAACTTTTGGCTGAACGCTGCAATTTATTGGATTTCATCGCTCTAATGTGCTGTAGTATGTACAGCATAGCACTGGAGAGTGCAGCAATTGCGGTCTCGGTTCGCTCGGTTGGGCTAGGCCAAGTTGGGTTATGTCCTGTTGGTTTGGGTGAGGTTCGGGTAGCTCTGACATTTCTAATGTACACTGCGATTCTACGGATTTGTGCATGCTACTTTCCACTTTTGAGCTCTGCTTGTCTCTTCGGAGGCCATCCGTATCGGCCGCGGCACGTCGGGTTGAGTTAGGATACGTTTGGATGTATTAGGATTGGTTGGGTTAGGAGATGGTAGCTTTGACTTTAGTGCTGTAGTCTGCTGTTAGGTGTGTTTTGACGCACTACAGTGCTCTAGTATTTTCAGCTTATCTCTGGGAAGGAACTTGTGGCCTCTGCACGTTAAGTTGATTCAGGTTACGTTCGTTTAGGTTGGGTTATCGAATAGCAGCGTAAATCACAAAAGTTAAAGCTATCATTTCCAAACTTATCCTAAACCAACCTAATCGTACGTCACGTGACACAACGTAATGTGCCGAGACCACTATTGCTGGACTTCCCAGAGCCAAGCTGGAGATATTAAGGCACTGTAGGTAGCAGCAATCCGCCCAATAGCAGACTACGTCACTAAAGTCAAAACTATCCTCTCGTAACATAACCAACCGTAACATAACCTAACGTATCCTAACTGAACATAACGTGCCGCGACCACTATTTCTGGTCTCCACAGAGTAAAGCGTTACACGCTAGTAGAGAGTAGAACGCGGTAAACCACATAATCGCAGTGTATATGGAAAAGTCGAAGCTACCCAAGCCTAACCCAAACAAACAGAACATAACCAAACATAGCCTGACTCAACCTAACGTGCCTAGGCCGCTATTGCTGCCATCTCCAGAGCCAAGCAGGACATTCCAGTGCACAGTGGAGCGCAGAAATCCACCGAATATCAGTGTATAGCCTAAGAGATAACGCTACCCGGACCAAACATTGCCCGACGCAACCTAACCGAAACTCACATGTCATATTATAACGTGCCGAGATCACAATCGCTGGCTTTGCCAGGGCCGAGCTGAAAACATTAGAGAACTGTAGCGCGCAGAAGTCCGCCTAGTAGCAGACTATAGCACTAAAGTCAAAACCATCCTCTCCTAACCTAACTATTCGTAACTTAACGGCTAACGTGCCGCGGACACAGCTTCTGTCCTGCCCAGATCAAACCAGAGCATGTGAGATGA
>NW_016914573.1:0-1290 GCF_001483705.2 Eufriesea mexicana
AAACTAGCATCTCCTAAAAAAGCCAAACGTGACATATAGGAACGTAACATAACTCAGCCTAACGTGACGAGACCAGTATTGCAGGCCAACACAGAGCAAAGCAGAACACACTGTAGCGTAATAGGGTGAAGAAGTGCACCGAATAGCATTGAATGACACAAAAGTCTAAGCTGTTCTGGTCTTAACATAACCAAACTTGACATATGCAAACGAAGCATAAGCAAACCTAGCGCGCCGAGACCACTATTGCTGGCATCCCCTGATACAAACAGAAGATACCAGAGCTCAGGAGAGCTCAGAAAACTACCGCATTGCTGTGAGTAGCGCTAGAGCCGTAGGCATCCTAGCATAACCTGACCTAACCTATCCCAACCAACCGTAGCATATCTCAACATAACGTGCAGTGAACACTACTCTTGGATGGCCCACCCATAGCCAAGCAGAATGTAGTAGAGCACAGTAGATCAGAGAAACCCACCGAATAACCGTGTATAGCTCGAAAGTAGAAGCTACACTAGCAAACATATCTTAACCTAACCAAACCAATCGTAAAGTAACTCAACCATACTTGCCGCGGCAACTAGTGCTCGCCTCCTCACAGTAGAGCAGAGTACAGTAGAGCAATGTAGAGCGCAGGAGTGTACCAAACAGCAGTGTATTGCACAATAGTCGAAGAAATCGTAATCTAACTTAACCTAGTCTAACCTAAAGGAACGTAGCATAGCTCAACATAACGTGGAGCGACCACTACTCCTGGCCTCCACAGAACCAAGCATAATGTAAAGCAGCACCGTGAATCACCGAAATCCTCCTAACAACAATGTACAGCACAAAAGATAGAGCTACCCTAACCAAACCTAGCCTAACCTAACATAACCAAACGTAACCTAACTCAACCTGACGTGCCGCGGCCACTATTGGTGGCCTCCCCAGGCCTTAGCAGAGAATATTAGACCACAGTAGAGCGCAGACGTCCACCAAATAGTGGTACACAGCACTAAAGTCAAAGCCATCCTAACCAAACTTTGCCTAACCTAACAAAATCGCACATAACGTAACGCATACAAGCGTCCCCGACCGCTATTTCTGGCATCCCCAAGGACATGCAGATGCTATTAGCGCAATGCAGGGCGCACATATCGGCCGAATAGCAATTTAAAGGAAATAAGTCAAAGCCACCCTAACCAAACCTAGTCAAACCAAGCCCCAGCCGAGGGTAACCTAATACAACCTAGCGCGCCGAGACCACTATTGCTGGCCTCCCGAGAGTTGAGCAGAGTATAGTAGAGC
>NW_016914574.1:0-934 GCF_001483705.2 Eufriesea mexicana
TTGGGAATTTATTAATTTTCTACTGCCGAATAAATAAAAATTTTACCGTCTGCGATCAGCGCCTTGTATGATTTGGGCTCAAAGATCAAGAAAGTAATAGGAATATAGAATAGGCAAGGAGGTCGTCAAAGAGCTGGTCATGTGGTAGACAAGGACAGAAAGGGGATAGAAGAGGATAAAAAGGATAAAATGGCTCCGGCAGTGAAAAATTATTAATTAATCAATTTCCGTAAACAATTTGTGAACTTTTATAATTTTATTGCAAAGCTGGAACTTCAGGCTGCATTCCTATATAATTTTCGTAAAGAATTTAACTCTAAATTGTTAGTTATTAATTTTCATTTGATGGCGTCTATGATTTCGTAACGGCGACCATCACGATCTTCCGTGAAGATATTTAATATTCAACGAAACTAGAAGCAAAATGTGATCAAAAGTTATATGCAAAGATTCGCAAGGACATTGTTTTTATAATGAGTGCTTAAAGTTTCATAAATTAATTGCGTAAGGGATAGTAATTGAAGAAAAACCAATGGCGTTTTCGACAACAATTCAAACACTGCGCAGAATAATTATTAATAATTAATTAATTAGTGACAAATTTCTATCGAAAAATATATGTGAAGGTTCGTGAAGGATCTGGCTTTACGGTAGAATTATAAAAGTTCATAAATTAATCACAGATATTGAGTAATTAGTGCAGTTTCCACTGCCGATTTGATTTATTAAAATATATTCGGAGCACATAACCAGAGTTAGTAAACTGATATCAGAGCCATCTATGTTCTCGTTGTGGATCTTGAGCTTCGAGTCGAAAATCATAGATGGCTCTGATGTCAGTTTACTAACTCTGGTTATATGCTCCGAATACATTTTAATAAATCAAATCGGCAATGGAAAATTCACTAATTACTCAATATCCGTGAATAATTTA